>NW_008604837.1:101759-183733 GCF_000691845.1 Merops nubicus
ATGGTGAGAGCAACTAAGCACTGGCCCAGGTTGTCCCAGGGCTATGAGATCACCATCCTTGGAGATATTCAGAACTCAACTAGACAATGACCTGGGCAATCTTGACCTAACTTTGAAGTTGGTCTTGCTTTGGATCAAGGAGTTGGACTAGATGACCTCCATAGTTTCTTAGTCATACTGTGATTCTAATCGCTTAATATGTGTTCCTGATTTTATTGTTATGGTTACTTCGGGCACCGGTGTTTAAGAGCTATCACGGAGAATAAATTCCCCGACTCCTGGCCTGTCTCCTTTTTTCCTGTTTTCCCTATGGTCTATGGCATCTTGGCTCTGTTTCTTGTCTCACCTGGCAGCCAGCTTGTGCCTCTCCACAGCTTTCGCAGCGTGCCACAGGAGAGCAAAGGCTAGTGGGCCGTACAAGCTGGCCAGCGTGCCAGGAGCCTTTGTGCTTCTGCCTGTTAATCATAAGGTGCTGCTGAGGTGTGTGTGTGAGCCGGCCGGCGTGCCAAGAGCCCCTGCATCAGCCACACAAAGAGAAATGAGCTAGCAGCAGGCAGCAGCAGATTGCAGAGATGTGTCCCAGTGCTGTCAGGGGCAAGGCTTGAACCACCCACAGCAATTAGTGCAGCCAAATCAGAGGTAGCAGCAGCCGGTTGGACCAGGGTCTGGTGCCTCACCTTCCCACCAGCCTGGTCACTCCCCACGCGTCCTGCCACACAGGCACCCTCATTTCTTATTGGGAGCAGAGTGAGAATCACATTATGCTATGTTGCATTATATTATAGTAATTAATTGCATTTACTGAGTATATTTTATTATAATGTTATATTAGTTATAATATGTTACATTACTGAAGTGATGGGGTTAAACCCCCAGCCCTGAATAAGAGTTAGCATATGGATGATGCCCACAACCAGGACCCTCCTGACTGGTTTTCACCCAGGGTCTGGCCAGCCTTGGGTGGGAACTGATGAGGAGATCACCACCAGGTGCCCCCACCTTCCACAATAACTTGGCGGTAGGGCAGGAAGCCACCTCTATAAGAGCTGACTCTGCTGGCAATAGAGTTAGGAGGTTTGATTGCATAGTCTATGAGTTGTGTGGGGATTCTTGTTATTGGAAGGGTTCCCTGGCTCTTCGTAGCAAGTGTAGTTCTTAGGATGGTGGGGCAAGATGATGAAGCTCTCTGGGGAACTACTACATAATTGGTCTACTCATCTGGCTGATTCCATCTCCCATGGCATGCTTCTGGAGTCAGCTTGCTCCCTTCTTCAGGTAACATGCAGTGAGTGAATGTATTGGCTTATTCCTCTTTTCAGTGCTCTGGCATGCTGGATTATTGGTGTGTGATTTAAGAGTGGAGGGAGGACTTTGGTTGCTGGTTTGCCTGTTGATGATAATATCCTTCTATGTTAGGGAAGTGGTCAGCAGAAGAATTACATCATGTTATATGTTAGTTGCTCTAGCATCACTTTCCCAGTATGGAAGTCTCCATACTACCAGCATGTTTTGTGCTCTGCAGGTGTCCATCCAGCTGTAAGAAGGCTGAAGAGCTGGAATAGGCTTACACTCCCCCTTTTCTTTCCTCTCATGCAATGCAATGGATTTCATTAACCAAATGGAGCTGGAAATGTGTGTCCTAGCCTCAAGAGAGTGGGGAATGAGTTCAGATGAGAAGCTACCTGCTGATAGCTTGCTCTTGAGACATGAATGTTGAGCAGGGAGAAATGGCAGAGTTGGGTTGGGTTGGGTCCATGCTGAGGACTCGTCTCTTAGTCAAAGACAGATATCTGCACATCATCGAGGCAGGGGGATCTGTGTCACAGAGGGTTCACCCTAGTAAATCAGTGTGGCGTTGATTTGTAAATGGTTGGTCTCATTTACTGCATTCCTCTCTGCAAACTGAGCCTGTGCTAAGCTGCTGGAGCCCAGCCTCACTTTCCTCAAGCCGCTCACTTCCAAAAAATTATTGACATTGCCTCCAGCCCTCGGATGTTAGTGGTATTTTTGTTTTATGTCTTTCCTAACAAGTTGACACAACTTAACAATGTTGGTCTTGTCACCAGATTATTCTTCTAAATGAGACAGTTATTCACAGTGAGTCATTGAATATTTTACAACATGGTTACAGTAGCTGCTCCGACAGGCACCTGTGTATAGATGAGAGTGTATGTACTGTCACGGCACTGTCAAATAGGAGATGTTTGCTCTACCTTTATTTATACAAACCATTCACTCCCTCCTCCTCCTTGCTCACTGTCTGCCCTTTAATTCTCATGGTACCATTTTCCCCCCTTGTTACTGGGGTGGATGCACAGAGATGGCTCTACCACTGCTCTATGCCTTGGGTTTCTTCAGGAGTTTGGGGAACATCTGTGTTATTAACATTGTGCAGTTGGAGATGTGACCTGTAGACAATTTATTTCCTGGCAGACCAGTGAGAGAGGGAATATTTCCCTTGGGTGGGGATGACTCAGGAAACTAAATCTTCCAAATTTTCATTCTCCTGCTTGATTTCTTTTTCTTCTTCTTCTAAAGGACTTTATAGCGAAGAGCAACTAGGATATCTGCCCATTTGCTTATGAAACCACTTTGTGGCCATTAATAGAGATGTCTAATACCTTTTCCCATCTTAGACCGTTCCCAGGGAATGACTCTGTGTGTATGTACGTGTGTGTGAGAGTGTGCATGTGTGTGTAAGTCCCTAGTAACTCTGCGGTTTGTCCAGGGTTTAGGGAATAAGAGCCTTACTGAGTTTCACCCCAGATTTCAGATACATGTTAGTGATCGGAAAGCCTTGTTTATTGTCTGCTCTAGGTGACAGGACGTCAGAACTGAATCACTTAGCTTCTTTGCAGAGTGTTTTCTCTCCTTTTTAATATCTGTGATAATACCCGCTTCACAGATATCGTGCTGCTTTAATTCACATTTTAAAAGTACTTTGAGGTTCACAGACACATGTGCTACCTGAATACAAACTATGCTTGTAAAAATTCATCATTTCTCTGCAGTGTTTTGGTTCCTTTTTCTCATTTTTATTTCCCTTGGAAAATAATTGCCCCAACACCAGTTAAATAGCAGTAGAGTCTGAGCAGCAGCAAAAGGGCCTCTAGTCTCTGTCATCTTGTGTCTTTTGCCTTGCCAGCAACACCTGTAAAAAGCTGGTGTAAAATGGCAGCACACAGCTCTGCTAGTACTTTACACTCATTTTACACAGAGTGAACAGACTACACAAGGTACAAGGCCCAAAGGCCTGTGTTCCTGCCCATTTGGGATATGCTCTTTGCATCAAATCTTGAGATTTTTTTCCTTTTATTAAAGTAAACCCAAAGGGGTCCCCTAGAGGCATAGCCAATATTCACTCCTTGTGGGCACACAAATCCAGGATTAGCCTGTGGCTGTTCCCAGGGAAAGTGCTTGCTAGTGAAGTCTGAGCTAGTGTCAGGCAGGTACTGTAATGGAGAAGACCTGCTCTGTCTGTTTATTCATCTGAACTGGGTGTCTCTGGAATGCATATTTGTATACCCCTAGAGTTTAGACTCCATAATGCTTGTGCCCTAATACGCTGTTCCCCTGAAACTGTTTTGCTTTCACATTACTGAGAATTCTCCCTTGAGTCAGGAGAATCTGACACTGAAACTATTCTCTGTTTATTTCTCCCAGCCAGCACACAAACACTGAAGATGGGAGATCTTCCAAATTGCCAGTTCCCTACCTTTCTATATAAAAATATATATATTAAATAATATATATATTTAATGCCATGGTTTCTGTTTCACCAGGGGAAGCAGACTAGAAGACTGGTAGAAGAATAATTACTAAAGCTAGGTCTGAAATTATTTCAAGCCTGTGCATCCCCTCCTTTCCAGGAAGATGATGCTGAACCCCTAGTTGCTTCCACAGCTCACTTCTTTCCAAAAGGTCCTCTAATGTTTAGTTGAAATAAATCAAAAGCTCATCACAAAAATCTGCTTAAGTTCCTATGTTTACACCTTGTTTTGAATCCAAGTCTAGATTTAAGAACGATAAAGGAGGTCTGTCTGTGTACAAGAATGTCCTTGGATGGCTAAAAATAATAATACAAAGCACTGGAATAAATTCTTATTAATAAGCTCAATGTTAAGGTATCATCTGGCTTTTCTGATGGTAATGATGAAAGATGTGAGGTGTAGGTATTACAGATAAACAGATGTCTGTCATAAGTAAAAGCAATTATTACTATTATTATTAATGTATTTTACACCTAAAGGCTCTGATGGAGATGAGAGTCCTATTCATTGTGCATGCAGTCAGACATTCCTCAGTTTGCCTCATAAGTAGAGAAGAAAGGCAAATAGACATGACCAGGCCAAAAAAAAAAAGGCGAGGCACACAACAGGATCAAGCTTGGGCTTTTCAGAGGACCTTTTTTCAGAGAAACCTTAAGCATCCTTGAATTTCAAAGGGAGAATGAGAGATTAACTCTTTTTTTTCCTATTGAAAACCTCAGCCTGACAGATGTGTTTGAGGTTGTACTGCAAGCCCATGGACAGGGGCAAAAGCTCTCCAGAGACAGCAGAGAACCCCAAATCTCTAGGATCCTTTTGTACAGAAATCATGTTTCTTTATACAAATGACTGTTTTGGCTCATGTTTAGTTTACATTAAAGAGTGATGGATAAAAATCTATCCTAGTTACTACCACAACCATGAATTTTAAGGGTTAGTCATCTTTGAGACCTGGAATGGCTCATTCACATGAGACACAAATATTTCATTCAGCCTTGCACCCCTGGAAGACTGACATTCCTGGGCAGTGAAGCTCCTTTTTCCTTTCTTTGCTTTCTCTGTGAGTGATCTTGACTGCATTTCCACCAAAACAGAGATGCAATATCTCACAAAGTGGTGCACTGCATGTTTCTGCCGGCATTCATTGGCTGCGCCTCGTGTGTAGGGCAAAGGCTTAGCCTCTAAGATTTGTTGGCAGCCTCCTGCTCTTTGTTCTTCAGAATGTGAAAATAGTGTAAATAGCAGCATCTGCAATTGCTCCTGCTGCTCTGACTGCCAGCCAAGTCAGATCCCCCTCCCCTCGGAGAGCAGTCCACATGCTGCACACAGGGCTGGACCAGGGAGGAATTATATGTAGTGAGAGCGCAGCCTCAGGAGTGCTGTGAAGAATACAGGCCATCAGACAGGGAGGCAGATAGACTGCCTCTGAGTTTGGCTATTCCCAAATGAAACTTAAAAAAAAAAATCTCTTCCCCACATCATGACCCTTATATATATTTCTTTAGGATTTTTGTGACTAAATCTATCTCACTACCAAAAGTCTTTTTAAGAAAGGGAGAAAATAATTCACTTGCTGTTTCTCTTGTGCAAGGAGAGCTGTATTCCAAGACCAACCGACCCTCTTGCTGTGATCTTCTACCTTCCCATCCACGTTCTTACACTGAACCCATCATCATAGTTGAGAGATTTCAGCAGCTGGGTTCACTCTTTCTCTGCTTATTTGGTTTTAAGCATTTTCAAATGTGCATGTGGAAACTAATTTTTAGGAATACTGAAAAATGGTTAGCTTTTTTCTTTCCATATGTATACAAATGGATACATGTATAGTATATACATATATGTATCTTGCACAGCAGAGTTCTGTTTGGTCTGTGTCATTTTTTTTGGGGGGTGGGGGTGGGGCTGTGTTGTGGTCTTTTCCTCCCCCCTCCCCCCAGCTCAGGCTGGAAAGAGTAAAGTCCTTTTTCAGGTGAAACACGTTTAAAAATACCTGTTTATCTATTCGAAACTTAAAAAAAAAAAAAAAAAAAAAAAAAAAAAAGGAAGAAAAAACGAAGCAGGCATAGAGAGCCACGTTCATCTACGGTTTGCAACAAGAGAAGCTGGCAAAGAGCCCCGGTGTAAAAAGCATGCCCCAGAGAGATGCTGTTGATGGAAGGGTTCTGCAAGCTTCTTTTCAACCAGCACTATTGGGTAGTGCTACTCCAAAAGCAACCCTTTCTCATGCTTAAAAATGGCATAGCAAGATCAGTGACATGGATGAATTCAGTAAAAGCACCTTGTAGGCAGGCAGCTGGCTGGACTCATAGGTAGCTGATGGCATGATTAAAGCCTTAAACCTTCTTTCCCAACCCCATAGAAATATTGCAGAGAGGAAAAAAAAAAAAGCCTGGGGATATACATGGACAGAAACATAATTTTTGTGTGTGCTAAGTTGCAATTTTACATCTTTTTTTTATTTTATTTTATCTAAGTACCATAATTTCCCTTCTCTCTTCTGTACACTTCAAGAGACAGATTGGACATAAAACCAAGTTTGCAAGAGGATTCAAGTTCTGCCTTGGTTGCATGGCAGCTGTCTTGAACTGATGCTTCATCATGAAGTTCTTATTCTGTACTTTAAGCAAAGCATTAATTATCTTCCTAAATTTTGTTTCCTACTTCTCCCCCTTTCTCTCTCAATACAGTCTTTCAACTCTAAACCAGCAGCAGAGCAGCCATAGTTCCACTTAGCTTCAGAGACCTACACTTCATTGTGAGCCCACCTTAACATCAAGATTCGCAGCTTCCAACTACATTAGTCTCCCATATTTATTTTCTTTATTTGTATCATTCCAACACATGGCAACCTCTAGCACATAAAATGCTTGGCTCGGAGGAACAGACGTATACAGCTGCACTGTAATTGTATAAAAAAAGCACACTAATAACTCTTCAGTGCATTCAAAAACTCTGCTCGTTTCAGGAGTCTGGGCAGATTGGCACATGGTGCATAGGCATAGATTACATAGTGCTTAATGACTAAAACTGGAGTGCTATATAGCCCAAATACACTCACTTTAAATTCAAAAGAATTAGGCTTTTTTCTTCTTCCCAACAAGTGAATTTCAACCAAACATTACTAGAATATTTGTGGAAAGCCAAATGTGTACTATGTAAACACAAAGGACTGCAATAGGGATCTAAGAGATAGTCTTCTAGCAATAAGGGAGAAAAACCCTATGGGAGAAGTGGCCAATCAGAACAGCTCAAATTTTTAATGCCAATTGCTCATGCATGAGTTACAGATCAATTGTTACTTGTAGGAATTATTCAGCAGGTAGTTTTGAATAGTGAGTCCATTTTGAGGATATTGTGAACTGCTCCTTGAGACTTCAAGAATGGAAAAGGGAGGAAAATACATTTAAAAAGATTGTTTCTTTCAAATTATGTACCTAAGTGTCTTCCTATGTGCAGTCTGAAGATAGCTTTTGAATGTTAAATCTGAACAGAGTATGCTATAAGATTTGTGATGGTTTACACGAGTGAGAAACCAAAAGTCGTATCAGAAAGTAGTGTTCTTATTTTGTACAAAGATTATCACATTTGCAGTACAGAACTAACATTTACTAAAGCAGGCAGAACTGCACATGCTGTGAGCATACCACTCTGGCTTAAAAGCTTTAATTCAGGAAAGTCACACTACTGAGGAAAAAGGAATGTAAGCACTTGCCTCACTAGGAGTGTTTAAACTGCTCTTCGAAGGAAGGATAAGTGGAGCACACACTTACGTGCTTTCCCACACCAAAGGATTACACCTCCAATAATTTTATGAATTAATTTTTGCATCTAATTTAGGGAAGCAGAGCTGTGCCCACTCCTCCCCGGGATGTGCGCTGCTCTTTCAGCCACACGTGGGCATTTCTTGCAAGCCATGCATTCTGTGGCCATTCGACCTACTGAAGGACAGGTTGGGATTAGTCACCACAGGGGCTGAATCCCTGACTGCAGCTGCTGCACACCATAAATGCACTGAAGGGGCCAGCAAATCAGCAAGCCATAAAACTGCAGAGGACTGACCTAGGGGAGATTTTTGGAAAAATACATAATGTTCTTTCTAGAGCAGTAACAGTAGCCTTGTTTTTGTTTTGTTTTCCCATAGCAAGCTGGAGAGACAGAGAAGTTGTCTTTGGGCTGTTTAGTCTTATGTCTACTAAGACAAAGAGGACCTACAGCCTTGGAGACAATGGAGGCGTGTATCTTTAAGGTAGATAATCTTTTCTTTAACTGGTCTGCTGCTGGGGCAGTGCAGATAACCTGGTTGCACCCAAGGATGTCAAGTGCAAGAAAGGATCAAATTCAATACAGATATCTAATAAAAAACTGAGTACGAAAGAAAAGAGAGAATCCATATATGCACATATTCCCAACATCTTTCTGTCTCTATTGACAATAAACACATTGGCTGAGAATACACTCTCCTGTAGGTTTTGTGTTTCTGTAACATTCTCAACATTTAGGGCACAGTCTGGAAACTAAGCTGACAGACACCACCCTTGAGCGATATTGGCTTGCCACTGACCTCGTGCACCAGTCAAAAAGAATAGCCTGCTCCATCTTTTACCATGGCACGTGACTTCAAAAACAATCAAACAAGCGTTTCTCATTACACTTATTAAATTTGAGTATGGTTTATTATTAATTGACTGAAGTAAAACAAAACCCTCTCACTGTAAAACATCATTATTTAAGCTAAAGTGCTGATGACTTAAAATGTCATGTTATAGCATATAATCTATGCTAAAATGAAAGATGGGAGCATCTCCTTTGGCCCAATTGCGCTGAATTCAGTGCACTTGTTATGACCAGAAAATGAGACTTGAGACAAATGCAGATGTATGTTGTGTTTATCAGTCATCAACTGCCTAGGCTTTCCCTGCCCCTATGGAAACAGTCAATCAACCAGCTACAGCAATACACAAAGCCTTCCAGGGGACAGGGCCATGTCCATGACCAGTCAAAGACCTAATCAACTTATTTACATTCTGTGTAGAAGGAGCACAGTAAGGTTTGCTTCACATATGTCCCCAAAGGTGTCTGTAGCTAGATGGGTTTCTTGCAGTTCCTTTCTTTCTCAAGCAGTTTCTAGTTTCCTGGTGTACTTCAATTTGGAGGGGAAAAGGACTTCCTACCAGTAAATAATTCATCTACTATACTTGTATCTTAGACTTATGAACCAACTTTGCTTCACCAAAGAGCATTACAAATAACAGGCTAGTTCATCCCTTCTGATTTTTGCCATGGAAGAGAAAGCTAGTTCAAGTAGTCCAGAAATCTGTCAAAGGGGGAGGGAGCTGATCGTGGCGCTGTCATTCTCACCTTTGCCTGTAGCTCAAAGGACAGCTGTGTGTGTGAATTCTGCCTGACTGGAGGTCTGCTGAGATTTGGGGCTGGGAAGGAGCTCAAGTAAAATGTGTGTCCTGGGCAGCCGCGAACCCAGGAGGACCAACATTATATGTGGCATAAATGTCCGATAAATCCACGTGGGAATACACATGGAAGTAATGACTTGGCTTAATCAATAGCAGCTGCTAGGTTCACTTTTATGCTATTGTATCTCTTCAGGGCTTGAGGTGTTTTGGCATGCAATGGGTCCTGCAGGACCTATGGCGAGCAAAGTAGTTTGAGGAAAATATTGTAACGGGTCTCAGCACCCTCCAAATGCAGCAAAAGTCTGTGGGGTGTTACTGGAATCTCCTAACTTTGGCAGCATCGTAATTTTTTGTGGCCGAGGTGGAGGTGGCTGGGGTTAAATCAACCAACAACTAATGATGAGCGCTGTGCAGCCTCACCTTTATGCACCTTGTGAGCAAGGCAGAATCTGAACCCCTAAATTATGCATCTAGCCTTCCCTTCAAAAATCAGAAAAGTCTGCTGCCTGAGAGTGGCTTGTCACAAGCTGACATGCTGAGCCAGGAACCAGTAGGAAATGGTTTATCCGGTTACTCAGGATTAATTAGCATGGGAACAAGTCCCCAGGTCTCCTTTTATCCCGCCAAATGCTTTAACCAAGGGTTAGAGAATCACTGATTTATTTTTTTTCCCCTGCTTTGTTTATTCAGTGCCCTTTCCCCCTCTTTCGGTGGTAAATACCCCCTCCCCAGGCAGGTCTCCTCTGCAGGGAGGGGATATGAACCCAAGTTCACCTCGTGACAGAGTGTGAGTCCAAGAGCATGTGCTACAGCCTCTGAGCCAGCGGACAGACCTCTGCTTGTAGGAGAGATAGATGAAGGAGGGGGAGGAGAAACAGCTCCTTTTTCAGCGGGCTCTGCATGGAGACAGATACATTAGACACATTCAGAATGTGCACCAAAACAGCAAAGCATTTCCACAGAAGCGATCTGTTGTAGCACGATGACATGCCCTAACAAAAATTCACTTTTGGAAAGCTGGTGGGGTCTCACTTGGCAATAGTGCTGTGATGGGATATTCAGAAGGCTCATCTTCCTTTCCTTCTTTACTATCTGCAGAGCATCTCTACAGCTAGAAGGGACATCAAGAGTTTGTTTTTTTTTATTCTCTGACTTGTCACTGCCCTACAAAAGAGAATATTTTCTTTTTCAGCTCCTCCTGTGTTTGAGATGTTGGTACTTGCCTTCCACTGCTGTTCTTGGCATTGGAAGGGCGTTACTCCAGTGGATCCTGCCTGTGACAGAATGGAGTTTGACAGTAAACACAGAGAAATGGCATCCTAAGCAAAGGGGATTGACTGTGAGCATGTATCTATATTTACAATGTTCACTGTCCCGATCCTTCACCAGTCCAGCTCTTTTACTTATATAGCACATGGTATAGGGATTCATTTTTATCCCAAAGGTATATAACCCGCACCTTCTAAGAAACTTCTGTATGCAGTTAGAAAAAGGCAAAATTAAACCCCATCCAATTGAATTTGTGCATGTGGACACCATGGACCTGTACACACACCTTCCGTAACAGGATTTCCATGCACATATTTACTAGTCTGTGCTGGGACCAAGACCAGCTGTTGCAGGCACAGCAGAGACTCAGAAAAGAGCATTCCTTCCCCTGTGGAGCTCAGAGCTGTGTCCACTACCACTCCATGAGCTCTGTGGAGCTCCAGAATGGAGCTGGCCTTGTGGGGCGCTGAGGGAACGAGGCACCCTGAGCATGTCTGGGAGTCTGATGAGGAAGTCATCTGGGTGACAGTATGACCTACAAGTTCAGTTGAAACCAACTACCCTTTCTCCCCAGAGCAAGCCACTCACCCATGCAGCCACAACAGCAGTGGATCTTCTTTCAGTATAGACCTATTTAGATGTCGGCTGCATTAATGATGGGGCTTAACAACCTTTGGGCATATTTGAGATAGGACATCGGTATTAGATCTTTTGCAATAATGTCTGATGCATCCAAAACACTCATGTGAGAGCACCAAAATGACACTGTCCTCTTTCCTTTTTTTTTTTTTTTCCTTTTTTTTTTTTCTTCCTTCAGTAGAGGAAGATCATCCAGAATCAACCCAGTAAAAAGAATTGTCATAAAATCTCACACCATTGACTTGTAAATGGAATTGAATCTGTGGAGTCTACATAATGATCCTATCAAAAAGGGAAGGAACTATCACATTCATATAACAGATGAGATATGAAATGACTACTATGGCAGATGAACACCCCAGAGGTATTTTGCTTTATTCTACTCACTGCGTTTATATATCCTGTTTCTCTAATTTTAGTTATTTTTTCCTCAGGTCTCAAGACAAGAACAAAAAGACTTTCTTTTATTTCTTACTTTTTTTTTTACTTTTTTTTTTTTTTTTAACAAATAACCTCATACAGAAGTCAATAATATAAATACTTATGTTTCCAAGGTCAGTGCTGGGGCTTTATTAAAACTGATTTTTCACAATGTATTCCTCTGCTGTTGCTTCTGCTGTTGCTGCTAGAAACCTTCCAGCCATTTCCCTTTCCCTGTAACCATCATTTGGGTTGCTGAGAAGTTAAAGTACTTGCAGCAGACAGGGGCCAAGTAGTGACAGGCTCACCTTCCTCACTAAAGAAATTGCCCTGCTTAGGAAAATCAGATGCAAAGCCCTCCTCCTGCCCCTTCTAGCCCTCACGCATTCCTTAACATCTTCTACCTCCAACCCTTTCCCCCGGCCCCCTCTGCTCAACATTTTGATTAGTGACTACTTAAAATAATCAGAACAGCCACTTAACTGGGAGCCTCACACTCGCACCTGAAGCTAAAACACAGTGTCATAAAAATGAAAAGTCATCAGAATCTCAGGGACTGCTGTTTGCATGCAGCTGCCAGAAGAATGTATTCATCCAGCAGTGATTGTGCAGCGCTGCTGTTAGTCAGCACGGGCTGGATTAGTACACAGACCCTTCTATCACTGCCCTCCAGGGATTCACACCCTGGGTTTAATTAGGGTTTGAGCCTGGTTCTGCTTCAGAGAGACGCTGAGTTAAGTGCAGCCCCAGTGTATTGGGCTGGACGACCTCTGTCTCTATGGAACACGCTCCTGCTGTGGCACACACAACGCGCCTGCACGCCCCGCACACGCACTCCCCTACCCCTTTTTTTATAAATTATTGGCAATACTACAGTGCACAAGCTGGAGGGTACTGGTTAAACCGTGTGCTTTGGACTTATTAAACATTGCTGGCCCCAGGGAATGAAATGAGCCAGGGCTCATTCGTAGGAAGTGTTGTTGGCACTCTCTAATTATATAGAACAATATAATCCAATGTGATGTAATGAAGATCTATGGAGGAAAACAGCCTTTTCCTTTGAAGAGAATGCCAATGTATTTTAATTTTTATTTCATTCACTGACAGGTCGAGTGATGAAAAGTGCAATGTGATCTTTCACTATATTCTACATACCATGTAAGCCCCATACACATGTATATCCTGTATAAACATGTATTGGTAAGCAAGGTAGATATTGGAGGGAAAACAAAGAGAATGCAAAATTCAGAGTTAAAACTGGTGCTAAATCAATCCTTCATGCCTCTCTCCCATTACACAAAGGGAGGGAAATGTCCCATACTGTGCCCAGAGCATAGATAGCAACCTTTGAATTACAGAGTGGTGCTGAAAGTGCAGTGCATCTAACCTTAATCTTATTTAAACTTTTTCATTCTCTTCCATTGTTTTGGTTTGAAAAGCCCTCAAGGAAGACTGTGAAATGTGTATTAGCTTCCTGAAAGAGCAGTTGTCTCCTATAAAAATACATATTTAGAAACTATCCCAAAGTCCCCTGAAGTTAAAGAAAATATTTCTATTAATTTCATTGGGCTTGGATAAGACCTTCAGGCAGTTGTCTAAAAGGAACAGTTTGACCGACTTTATAATTTCTATTTAGATTAGTGATTGAATAAGAATAGAGGCAAAGTAGGAAAACCTTGCAAAATAAGAACAAATACGGTAACTGGTGTTACCATAACTTGCTTCCTTTGTGATAGTTTTGTCCCTCCTTCCTCACTATTTGTTTCCCATGGGGGAGAGAGATGTAGGCTTTGTGCAGGGCAGTGCCGTACAGAAGAGCACAGCACAGGAGCAAAATAGGCATAGGAAACAGACAAAATGCATGCCACCAAGAACAGAATTGAGCATGGGGTTACTATAAAGGGTAGTTGGTGTGGCTTTTCCTGACTTAGCTGTATAGAAAGATTTGCCATCTTTGTCCCCTCTTTTGTATTAGCCACTGTTATCTGTCTGATTTTGTTGAACCCCAAATCCTACTCTTTTCAGTGTTACCTATGTCCCTGCATGAGCCTTGTTCAGGAAAGCTGGAAAATGGCAGATTTGAGGGGATATGATGGAGGGAAAAGACTAGAAGAAAGAAAGTCTGAGATGGTCAACTAAGGCCAAGGGACAAGCACGGAAATGTTTGTTTGCCTATAAGCAAGATCCAGGAATTCCCCAAATCACAAGTTACCTTACAAACACAGGAATGTTGACTATGGAGATAGAGCTAAGTTCAAATCCAGATAAAGACTGAGGGAGGAAAACTTTAAAGGGGTCCACTCCTGCAAAGGTTGAGAAGATCACTTTGAAGTCTGAGAGAAGACTGAAAAGTAAGGATAAAGAAACAGAGAAGGGAAGGTAGCATGCCTTGTTTGATGAAGAACTGAGGTTTTAAAGTCTGCTTCATATTTTCCTGGCTCCCAGCCCCTCTCCACATAATGATGACAGAAAGGAGCATGAGAGCATGTCCCATTACTTCTTTCTCCAGCACCTTTGGTATTTGCTTACTGCAGACTTTGCAGCCTCTGCCCAACTGCCATACTTACCTTCCAGAGAGAACCTCTTGGGGTCCTTTTCTTATACCATGGACTCCGAAGGGGTTGACTGGTGACCCCTCAGGCCTGCACCAGCTAAGCTGGCATCTGCTGGGCAGGAGGTGGTGGCCATGCCCCTTCCATCCCTGGAGAAACAAAGGGAAAGCCATTATGTTTGCTGCCATGACAGCACTCCACGGTGGTGGAAGCTGTTGAGCCATATTATACAAGCACTGGAGGACTTGTAAAACTTTTATTGAAATTTAAATACATATTTAGGGAATGTTCTGTGAATGTAGCATTTAATTTCCACACCTGTTTTTTCACTATTGTAGAAAACCATAATTAGGCATCTTTTAAAAACATTTTTAAAAGACCCTGTGCACATGAGTAGCTCTGAAAGACCACTTACATTTTGTCAACTTGGTGTTTGAGAGGAAGCCCAGGCCCAGGCAGGTGAGGACCACCCATGCAGGCATGGAGGTCTCTGCTCACACACCTTGTACTGCGACATGAGAGCAAGCCTCGTATCCACCTTTCTCCTGCTCTCAGATTTTGTCAGGCATTGCTGTCTGACCCAGTCCTCAACGATGATGGGGGATTCCTCCCCTTTATTTAAAGGAGAAACTGGCCCTTATTGAGTCTATGTGATAAAGCTCGGTATTCAATCATTTCACACCATGATGAAAAACATTCTTTTTTTTCTTTCGTTGGAAAATACATTTGTGGTGAACTGGTGTCAAAGGTCACCGACTGTCAGGTCACAACGATTTGCCTCTCTAAATAGAGAGGGCTTCAGATGAGACCGAGATTTCTACGGGGTGCTTGTCCCCCAAGGGTAGACCTCTCTATTTCGAGAGGCAGATCGTCATGACCTGACAATCGGTGACCTTTGATACTGGTTTGCAACAACATACTAGTTTAAGATACATTGCAAGCTATTTTTCCAGATGCAAAACACCTAATTCTTCACTGACATGCACCCTTCATTCACTCTACAGACATGGGGGCTCATAGTTTTTTTAAGCAGAGGAGGTAAGAACACAGTTCGATACAACAGTTAACTCAGGTCCCTTGAACACCTATCTCTTGCATACACGAGCCTATGTGGAAATTATCAGGAGACTGGCTGGCTTGGGATTTTAAGAGTGGAAGGACCCCTGGAAAAAGTGAGAAAAATTTCTGACAAAAAAAAAAAGGCTAACTTTGTCTCTTTACAACGAGAAATTTTCCTTTTACACTCCAGCCAGATCTTCCTCCTGCTATAATGTGGGCTGCAGGTTCCTCTCTTTGACATGCCGACGGTGTCTCCAAGCATGCTGTTCTGAACAGAATTGTCTCATCTTAACTCATTCAGGTGTCCTTCCTGTGAGTCAGACGTGTGAGCATACCACTCCATGTCTCCAGCCTTCCTGCCACTTCCCCAGCCTTGCAACAGTGATACACAGCCTCCGTCAGAGGACAGAGGTGATTGTGCAAACAAAGGTTGGGAGGACTGGGGTGGAAGAGCAAAGCCGGATATACTTTGTCACCTCAAAAGACTTGCTGTGATGTTTTCCTTCTGTTTTTGTATGGCCCTGTCCCATCTCCCATGATCTAGACCCAAATAATGTTTTCTGTCCTTGATTGGATATAACCTGCAGGTAGCAGATAAAAAATTCAGGGATCTGACTTACAGGTCATCTGTTCACATTGGGTTCTCAGTGGTCTCTCATGGGAGCGCTTTTGAGAAGTCTTTCTCACACCTTCATATCTAAAAGTGCTTTGCTGGTTGGAGAGGTTCAGGCAGGGCAGGTCTTAGCAGTAGTATTTTCATGTGGAGGAAGAACTGCACCACAGCTAACAATAAGCACTTCTTCAAGAGCTAATTGAAGATAGAATGTATAACACCATCTGTAACCAGCCATCTGGTGATTCCCAATAACACTGCCTTCCACACCACAAGGAGGGGAGGAATTTATAGAATAGCAATCTAGTTTGAACAATCTGATTTGGATAAAACGTGAGCCCCTCTTTGCCACCTCCTCAGCCATTATCTGTATTCAAACTGTGCAAAACCGCAGCCCGTGTGAGGGTTTAAAAAAAATTGCTATTGGACTGTGAATAATAATGATGATGATAATCAGAAATGTATTTATTAGTTACCTTTGAACTTTCAGATTCCAGCCAGACAAGATGCAGGAAACTAAAATCTCAGGAGGGTCTTTTTTCACAGAAATGGCAGACCAGTTTTGCATTCCCAGGGGATAGTGCTAGCAGAGATAAGTATCTAAAGTTGGGAACGATTATCTGGGTTGAACTTCCAAACCTTTTGCAGCTCGCCATGATTCCCTATGCCTTCTCTTACTAACACATGAAGGGACTGTAAATTAATGACTACCAACCTGCCAGTTGTGAATCAACTATATATTTTACTTGCAGGAATACCCCGCAAACACCAGTGGTTTCTGATGTGCTCTTGTAACATAAAAACATCTGACATTATTTTTGCCACATATCGTTAGTGAAATTTGAACCTGTGCTGAATTCTCAAGTGGCCTTTTCTTTTAACTCAGAGAAAATTTTAGCAACTGCATTTGGTACCCTTGTAAATACAGTCAGATAATGGTAATAGGGACAGACCTTCACTTTAGCAACACAAATGGCACCAACTACAATAAATATGAGGAGTGATTCCCAAACCGAAGACTGGCAAATAGTTACCCAGCTGCTATAGAAATAGCAAGATAGATTTTTTTTTTTTAAAGAAAAGAAATTAAATGAAATGGATATTAGCTGGAAACATCTGTGTTCACCACAGAGCAAAATGCATATTCAGCAGCCAGTTTATTGGCTCTTTAGAGGATGTGAATGGTGCATTGTAAATAATGACACGCCTGTAATAAATTCCCAGTAAAAAAGAGAGGGGGACTGAGCCTGTTCCTCCCACAATTCACATTTCTGGGTCCCTGCTGTGAGTGATGATTCACAGCAGTCACAAATTCCTGTTTTCAAAATGCTATTGTATACTCCAGGGCTTTCATTAAGTTTTACACTAGCAAGGGAAATTTAAAACTTGAGAGAGAGAGAGAGAGGCTCTGTGGTGACATTCATTTAACACTCACTGTACTGCACTGATAGATGTGATAGGAGGGTGCATGTCAGAAATCAGTCTGGGTTGCTTTCTTTAAATGTAAAGAACAGAGCATGAAACACTGACAGTGTATAAGAAACAATTCAAAAACCACCAAATTTGTGACTTGACAGCTTTTGTGTTTTGGAGGTGTATAAAACATTGCATAAATGTATTGGGCTTCAGCATTTAATTTGTGCTCCTATGGGACAGGCAGCTGTCTTAATTTCCTTCCTGACGCAAGTATATCAGTTCTTGAACGTTATGTATAAAAGATGTACTGCTCCAGCCTTACCATTCCAGGATTGAGCTAGCTACAAAGAAAGATCTCACTGCAGAGAATACACCTTTTCCTGTCAAAGCTGGGCATCAAGATGTGCAGATGAATTTTTGTACCCTGACCAGGGAATTCCTAGAACATCATTCTGGTGCGTAGTGTTCCAGCACACTCCCTCCACTGGGCCTTTCACCTCCAGGACATGGTTTTATATTCAGCCTACATCATTGCAGCCAAACGGTTGTTCTACAGCTGCAAAGCGCACTAATGAGATGAGTTTTTGGCACACTCACAAAGTTCTTGGTGCCCAGAGTTACACATGTTGTACACTCTCTGCTGGCTACCTCTGTTCGCACTTAAGGAGGCACTGTAAGATTTTTTTTTTAAGAAGAAAATATATTGCCTAGTAGCTAAAATATTATACAAGCTTCTCACACTAGCAAATTTGCCATACCCCCATCCATTTAAAAAGGAGGCATCCTTGTTCTCAAGTAAATTAAGGGCAGATTTTCCAAGAACCAGGGCCAAATTCTGCTTTACATTTTATTGGTTATGGTTTTGTTTTGTTTTGTTTTTTTTCCTCAAGTGAAATTTCATATTTTCTTTGGGATTTCTCATAGACAAAATGATTGTGTCCTTCATATGGCTGTTTCTCTACTACTTTTTTCCCCTGAAATTTAAAACTTTGTCACAATTTTTTAGCTATATTTACCAAGTTCAGTGTTTCACATGGAGCACCCTACACAATTATGAAGACAGAGGAGCGTGTAATAAAAGCAGTTCAGATGCTGCCTAAAAATAGTCTGTAACACTTCATCAACATCACAAGCTTATTAACTTCAGGGCAATTTTAAGATGGAAATTGTGAAAGTTACACCTTTTTCCACTTTGAACCAGAGATTGGTGTAAATCTTGGAAATTGACCCAATCATATTTAATTAAAACACAAATAAAAATGAAAATGTTGTTGCCCTTCTCTTCCCCACTCTTTGCACTTCTCATTCTCTCAAAAAGCAGGTAAAAGTTTAATGCAGTTATTGGCTGTATCTGAGTTTTTTTTTTTTAAAAGTACATGTAAGGTGAGAAGAAACTTGAAACATTAAGTAGTCAACTAATGGTACTTCATTAACTTCCTTTGTTCAGGAGCTGGGGCAGGGAAAATACATTGCTCTAAAAGCACCAGGCTGCAAGGCTTCAGAGCAGCACCTGTGTGATCCTGTTCCTGCTCCACATTTCCTTCCTTTCCCATGCTGATGTCCCTGAGGCTACCCAGCCTCTCACCACAACACTCACCCCACACCTCACCACACCCCAAGCCAACATTTTGGGAGCCAGCCCTGCCAGATTTGCAGCTCCATACCAGTTATTTCATTTTCCAGGGAGTACCACTTGGTCCTTCTCAGAAGCCGCTGCCTGCCAGCCAGCTGCCATTTTGTGGAGTGGTGTAGATGTGTGCTGCAGCAGAATCAAACCCTGTGTGCTCTCAGAGAAGGTGCTATTTTTGGTTCTTCTCTCCCTTTTTTTCTCACCTACACCGAGAAACTATAGCTATTCAAACTGACTGCCTCTGCTTGCTCGAGGTATGGAAAATGGGGGGTTTTTTAGCACAGAATAAAGGTGCTGCTGCTGGCCAGCGTATGGTTCCTGTGTCACCAACCTCTCTGTGTGACAGGATTGCAGCAGGGAACCTAGAGACTTTCTAATGCTATGACCATATGAAGTAATAAGGATGAGGAGAAGAAGATAGGCTTCATTCCTGCAAAATAGTGTTCTTCTTGGGATCTTTTTGCTCCTTTCGTTTGCGAGGTAGCTAACTTGAATTTCCAAAATGAGTTGGTGTTAAATGCCAGGTTCACTAGCAGAGGACACATGAAGCTATTTCAGAAGATCCAAATACTGATAGTGTTTGGTTTTCAAAACAATATTCAAACCAGAACGTGTTTTTAAGAAAGCAAGTTTTTGCTTTGCAAGACTCCCAAGTTAGAAGAATGGAAACTGCTCATTACCCTTTACAGCATGAAAAAAAATGGTGGTACTCAGAGATTTACACCAAAAAATCACCAAAGTTTTTTTTCTTGAACTTTGCAAGAGGTGTTTTGTTTTATCTCTAAACCTTGATAGATGTCTCTTTTCTTCCATACAATACCATAATAATTTGTTTCATTTGAAGCCCTCAAAGGTACAGAGTTCTGATTTTAATCTGGGGCTGGTGGGAGAAGACTTCCATTTGAGCATTTTAGGGGTCTGAAAAAGCCCAAGTCTTTTGAATGCCATGATATACTCCAAAATGTGATTCGTTGACTTTTGTGACAATAGGAGCTAATGCAGGTCCAATTGGGAAAGAGCATCACTGCAATTTAAGATGTGAAAACTGGATTTGACAGAGCAAGTATTCTTTGCTAATTTAGACGATAATTTCCTTGCATTGGTAATGCAAAGCAAATATGTGTGTCTTAAGAACCTGAAACAAATGAATTAATATTCCTCTCTTCAGATCCTAAGCACTGTTTATATGCTCATTTTAAGCTAAAACATTTTAAACAATCCACTTTTTAAGAAGCTGCTCAATGCAATAAGGATGTTTTCCAATATTGCTTTAAAAATATGATTGAATTATATTTCATATAAATAATTCACAAATTTTCTCCCAGTTCTAGGAGTCTTTTTTCCCCTGACTCAAGGTGACTTTGAGCCTCATCACTTTACAGCAGATTTCAGAGGTTTTCATCACCCTGTTTGCAAGTACTATTTCAGTGGTTAATCACATCAGGGACAGCTGTCTCTGGGGTGCCCTTTTTGATACTGGGATGGAAAAAGCCTTTACAGACCCTTCCTTTGGGGCTTCAAGCACAAAATCAGCCAATGACATATGCCCTGCAGAGAGAGGAAGCCAGTAAAATGATATCACAGCTATTAAATGGGTTCAACTATTTTTATCTTTTGTTTTTTCCTATTCCAATAAATTTTTTTGGAACCTACCCCACCATCATTGATTCTACCCCAAGAGAAGGAAGAAGAAAATCAGTCACCATGAGAGTCTGTAGCATTGCACAGCAAACTGCTTTCACCTCCCAGGAGAAACTGAAATATGTTCCCAAATACAGGACTTAGAAACTTTTCTCTAAATTGCAAGAGTGTGAATTATTCCTGCTAGAGACAGAGCATGAGAGAGAAGTGAGAAGAGTAGCTGCAGTTTCTCATCACAACGCTATTCTTCCCTTCACCACTTATCAACATGTAAACTTTGTTTTCTCAGGAGTAATGATTTTACAACCACTGGGGACAATAGGAAATGTCAGATAAGAGACTCATTACACATCAAAACAACCCAGCCTGACAAGACTGGAACAAAATTCAGGAAGGATGAGTGGAATTTTATATGGTTATATTTTGTTTAAAAGTGGCCACTAAACAATAATATAATGTGTTGGGTTTTTATTTAAACCCTATGGTCATGGTGCTCTTTTTTTCAGCTGAATGTTGAATGAAAAGAGAAGTCTGCATTCAATCCTGCCATGTCGTTTTCAACTTTGGAGGAGAAAATCAGAAGCAGAGGAAAGTTCAGACCAAAACTTTGTGTCTGCTGCTTATCTCTCACTGCATTCTACCACACATTGCAAAAGGAGGTAGCTGGCAATAGGTATGTACAGCTTTCAGCTACTGTATAATGGATTTTGACACAGGCCACAGCGGTGATGACCTGTGTGAAGTGGACACCTGTTATGAACTCTTATATGATTTTGCAAAGAGCTCATGATAAATGTTGTCAGTTGAACAGTCAAGTTCTACAGGCTATGAATTTGTAATGGATTTCTTGGTTGGGACTATTTGTTCTGAGATATATAGATTGTGAAATGAAATCCAGATGATAGCCAGATTCCTGTTTCTGCTCTGCAATGTTGCAAGTCACAGAAATGGGCTGAAAATGGTCCCCAAATTTTAAGATGTAGAGGAGTCTACATCTACAGTTTTGAGTGAGGGACACTTTTTGGGCATCACTGGTTTCTGTAAATTAAAACCTTGCTCAGGACTCTTAATGCTGACTGGGCTTTCTTAGTGGTAATTACCATGTCTATATTACCCAGTTAGCGCAGCAAGGTCCTCATCATCAAAATAAACCTTCCTTCTGTTCTGAGAGGAAAACGCACAACATGTAGTTTGCACAGAGAAAACACAGGTGAGCAAAATGGAATAAGAAATATCTTTCTCTCTTTACTTCTGTGCTTTTTCCTTCCTAAGTGTGTCGGATTCAGCAGATCTGCTTTGAACATTCAGCTGGTTGATCACTAAAGAACTTTGTTCTTAAGTCAGCTCTACTTTCATGATGGCTTCCATTGTGCTGTGGTGAAATGAATATGGAACTCACAGTGATCTTAAATGACTGCTGGAGAGGCCTAGCAGATTTGCCACTTCCCTATTTGGTAGCTAGTATTTGCTAAAATGATAAAATCTTATAAAATTGAGTGGTAGTGTAAGGCACTACTCAACGGAAGAACTAATAAAAGCGGGAAAAACTGATATAATTCCACAAATGTAAGGACCACAAACACAAGACTAAAAGCAGATCAGAACAGCAGTGTGAGAACTAGATTAAATACAGGGAGTGTTTACCACCCTAGCTACTGATTAACTGTGATCCAGATAACCTGTTAATCAGCTTTCTACAGTCAGAGTAGGACTGTCACCTTCTTTGTCTCATATTTCAGTGACACCCAGTGTAAATGTTGTTTGTAAAAACCCAGTTAAAACTCCCAAGCCTCATGTTGTGTGCAGATGCACACAAATCATAGTGATTTCTTTGTCTTAAGGACACGGGCTATGTGAGCAGTATTTTCAGGACTTCATCCAGTTCACATATTTTGTCTCAGCCAGCACTTTTTGTCCTGAGACTAGGAGGCAAAGACCAACAAAGAACCTGTGATGAGAACTAAATGAATGTTTACATTATTTTTGTACAGCTACATTTCCCACGTGACATTGTCACAAGGCTAGTTCTAGGGACACTCCATAAGTTCAGAGGAATGGCTTAGCTGGGATGAGCACCCTGTTCTCAGCTCTTACATACACTGGGCAGCTTGAACACTGAGGCGTAGGTCCTCTCGGATGGTTATAATCATTATATAAATACAAACCTTTTCTATTCATTTAATCCAACAGGCAAACCATGCTTTCTGTGCCATAGCCAGACCTAGAGATAGCAGAAAGACTCACAGAGACCACAGATACATATAGAAACTGCAAAAATTGTTTCACTGTGACCTTTACCAAAGAGGGTTCAGATAGTCAGTTTCCACTCCAGCCTTCTGGAGCTGAAGTTTTACTTCTTTCAAAGCATAAAGTCAATAATAATAATTACAATAGCTCAAGAGATAACAGTACCCTAGCCAATAATAAATCATAGGGCACTGGGCCATCCTCAACCAAATTTGCTGCAGCCTGTGGTACTTTAATTATTTTCTGATGTAAGTTTGTGCTCTTGACTGGATGAAAATGATAAGAAGGTTTGTTTTAGTTCAAAAGCTGCTCCTATTCCAACTATGTAACTTACTGTCAGGTCAAAGATTATTTGCTTTCAGCTATGAGTAAAATAATAAATCATTCACCATTTTCTGGACGTGTAACTGCAAAGTCTTTTGTTAAACTGATTTGTTTGCCAGTTCCACTATGAATTACTCAGAAAATAATGTTGAAGGTGATGCCTGATTGAGGATTAACACTCATATTGCTGAGTGAAGTCAAACACACATTTAGTTTCAGTCTGGCTTTAGCATATGAGCCACTTTAGAAATAGATCGTAAAACAAAGTACAATGTGACAACCATGGGTACCACTGATGTTCCTTGTGCAAAAGAGACAAAATGAAAGAATATCTACCATGGAGAACCAGATGGAGAGGTCTTTATAGATGCTCAGTCTCCTGATTCAGACACATCTGCTTGGGTTGTTTTACTACTCTCCATCAATGACAGCCTAAACCACAGCTCACTAGCATCAACAAGAGTCTTTCTACTGACTTCAGAGCATCAAGATCAGATTCTGATGGTGGATACAAGTCTTCCTATTAGCATCACTAGGTGTTAGGTAGAGAATATATTTGAAGATCTGGGCCTAATTGATTTCACAAGGTTTAACTTCTACAAAAAAAAGTCTTAACTGCTTTTTGATAGATCACTTGGTGTGTTTTTTTTAACAACCTTATTAATTCAAAATCCGAAACTTCTAAGTATGGAAACGCAGTACCGATAAAAGATAACATAAAAGATTCAAAAGATTGATAAGATATTGCAAACAAACAAAGAAAAATGGTTCATAGTTATTATAAACACATAAATTATGATCCAAATTATTTTGTTTAAACTATTCAATAGTGCAATAACTTTTAGGAAGAGAGTTTAGAAGGTTATATATGGAAGCTTGGTCAGAATTAGGTCTCCTTAGAGTTTAGCCTGGTAAAATTAATTGATGGGAGGGGGAAGGTTGTATAAACATTGCTATAAAATTTCTCAGTGAGTAAGGTCATCATATCAGTTCAAATTCCAAAACCGTCAACCTTTTCCTGATGGTGCCAATTACATATTAATTTAGTATCATTATGATGTAGAACTCCAGCAACAGCACTCGCACTCTCTTGGAAATTAGGTAAAAAATTGTTGCCTACAGCCTTTTGGAAACTGAAAAACAATCAGAGCAAGAACTCTTCAGTTCTCTGTTTCCTCCACAATACTGAAACTAGCCAGAATATCCTTACGGGAAGCAGACATGGTATTCTGCATTTCTAGATAATCTTATATTGTGTGTTAGTAAAGACTATTTTTACTCACTCCAGTACAAGGGAGGGGAATGCACTGTTTCTTCTGTATCATTAAGCTTTAGAAATACTGTACATGAGCTCTTAAAACATTTAAAAACACATCTTTTCTAAGTGACATTATTTTGATGACTGGAATGGAGTTGCAGATATTTCACTGAAAGAATGATGACAATGTCTCTAAAAGATGCTGACATGCACCTCTGAATGTATTCATGAATACATGGGACCAGCATGACGCTGCTGGATGCTAGCCTTGTCATAGTTTCTCCTCATATCACCCATCTAATCATTAGGAACAGGCAAGTTCAGGCTATCTGTTTTTTCTTAGAATTAATCTGTACAAACCACACGAAGGAGACCTGCCTGAGCTTTCATTTTCAAGAGTGCCCCAACCATTCAGACTACACCTGTTCCTGCATGCTCCAGTGTGCAGCAGTGGCCGCAGCTTTATGGAGAAGTCTTTCTGCTTCTGAGTGCACATAATCATCTTAGAGCATGCTGAACCTGCCTCCACACCGTACCGTTTATCCTGAAATAAGTCCATTTCATACAAAAAATGCTTTTCTGCTGCTATTGTGCATTCAACAGTACAGAACACTAAAATATACTAAAATAACTTTGCAGAGGTTAAGCCCAGCCAATCCCTATTGTTTCTGTTAAGAAGCAAGAAGAAAGTGTCCATGGCTATTATACTCCAGCAGCTTTTTCTAATCTTTTCAAAAAATTGGAACGTTATTGATGAAAGTGGCAGAACCTGCATTCCCCATGTACCCATGTACACACACTCCTCACTGCACATTAGTCTGGTGCTTGCTAACACATCCAGGTCTCAGAAAGGAACACATGCTTGCAGCATATGAACAGAAAACTCCCCATCTTCCAGCTCACCTTCGGAGATTCATGTGACTGATGAATTGTCATTTGTCATCAGAGACCTTGTAGGTGCATTTTGTAGAAAGGCTCTAGAGACAGGTAGTCTTTGCACCTTCTGATTCAGTTTCAATTAACTAGCTGAGGAGGAAACAGCTGTCAGTGCTCTGAAGTGAGGAGAAGACTGAGAAACATCAGCGCAGTTTTGGACAACTTCCAAGAAGAACATATAAGTCCTTTGTAAGGTTGGACAAGGTAACTGGGTGTTGCTACACACTATGAAAACTGGTTTCCAGGTCTTATGTTCACAGGAGTGTAAAATGATTAGAAAGCTTTTGTGTTTAGGACTCAAGTCCTAGCTCTTGCCACATCTAAACAAAGCAACACAGGCTGGCAGGCCTCTGTCTCTTGGTAATATCCCAGTATCCCCAAGGGAAACAGAGACTTTAAGTAGTCTGGAGAAGATGTTCTATGAGCACAAGACAGAGTAAAGCACATATTCTGGCTACAGAAACATATATCAGGTGGTTAATAATCAACTTTGGCCAAGCTTCAACGTTCACACCTAAGCTCTATTACTGTAAATGTGTCAATTTGTCCAAATATGTGTAAAAAGATAATACATATATGGGGAAAAAAAACCAAACCAACAAACCTATTAAAAACAAACAAACAAACAAACAAACAAACAGGAAAGAATTAAACAAACAAAACCCTCAAAAAAATAGCCACTCCTTGCTGTTGGGTTTTAGCTCCACAGTGTTCAACTACTGCATATCTTATACTACAAACTTCAGAGTGCCTTGGTTTTGTAAGATCTTAATATTTCTTGCTGTCTTTTCTTCAGTCCCATCTTGTAAATGTATGTGCTGTACCTACCTTTACACTCACATGTGCATCTACCAAGTGCAGTCAAGCTACTCACTGCTGTAAAATTAAGCACATTTGCAAGTGAGGCTAAGGGTTACTTTGCAGAAGCAGTGGAAAGCATACATAATCACTCTGTGTGTGCCCAAACCCAAATGCAACAAGTAGTTTTTGCAGGAGTACCTTTCAAGATGTCATATACCTAAAATCTGCTGCTTTTATGGAAAGACACAAGCTAATATTCCCAAAAAAATGTCTAACGATTTGAACAGTCCTGCAAAGTTCAGTGAGTTTCAGTGCAGCCGAGGAAGAATTCTGCACCATACTTATTTCCTTAGTAGCTCAGGGCTTGCCCTGTCATTATTGTGAACAGTGTTATTTAGTAGCAAGCAAACTTATCTGTGCTTTGCATAACAAATGCAAAGGTACGGCTGTCGCTCACTAAATTTTCCAGTCTGAGGGCAAATCCTGGGACACTTCACATATAGTCATAGCTGCACCTATACAGAAGCTCTTTGAACCAAATGGATCCCCATGTCAGAGTAGATCACATGCACATTGTGACGGATAAGGTGGGGACCAAATTTTTGATGTGGCAGGTTGTAACTGGTGAAGAAGGGTAAGGAAAGAAAGGAATATGGGAGCATGTCTTTGAGATAATTTTCCTATTGCAAAAGAGCCTTGTACAAAGACTTATTCTTTCTTCCCCTACAATTCCCAGTCAGGTCACCTGGGTCCCTGTTAGCACCCCAGTTTTTTTGTGCGTTGAGTGCAACTGCCTTGCTGTGACACCGTGGCAGGCTGTCTCTCATCAGCCCCTGCTGTGATACTCCTAACGCTTTCACTCCAGGGAGTGCTTCCCTGCTTGATGCTGCTAGCAGATTAAAGCTGTTCTAATTTTCCATCCTAAGCCAAATAGATGCATAAGCAAGCTGTTGGATTGTTTTGTGACGAGTGCAGCACACCATCAGCCTGCTCCCTGCTCCCCCCAGCCCCAGCACTCATAATGGTGGACATTTGCAAGTAAAATGGGGGGTGGAGGGCAGAGGTGAGGTTAAGACACACGATAGGCAAGGAAGAGTTCCAGGAATATTTTTTCTGCCAAATCCTATTTTTCAAGCTACTCTCCTGACTCTTATCTCTGTGTTAGTGTCAGGAGATGACTTGAAAATTAGGGAGTCTTTTTCTAGGATCAGAAAAGTCATCAAGATTCATTGGATCAGAAGAGTCTTTAAGATCCAATGTTTTTCAGAAATAGGCTGAATGAGCTCAGTAAAGATTAGATGCCAGTCCAAAAATACAGTGCAATACAATTTATTTTTATATGCCATCCTTCACACAAAGTACCACAAAACACTTTAGAGAGATGGAGAGATAATGCTTTACAGAGTTAGGTACAGCAACTCCCAGACAGGCAGAAAAGGAAAATGACATATGGAAATAGAGCAGAGTAAAAGGGAAAGCTGAAATTTAAAAGCAGTAAAGATGCAAGTAAGTATCCTCATGGATGAGTCCCTGCAAAAGGACTGTGGAAGAATTCAGCGTCAGGGCAGGAGAATGATAAGTGGAAATTAGCATCAAAAGGTAGGCTAGAAAACACGGGACAAAACTAGGAACACTTTCACACAGCAACATCTGATAAGAGTAAGCAATACAGAGGGAAAACTGGTTGTCATTAGAGAGGCTAAACCATTTTTTAACAACCCAATATCATTGATAAGCCTAGTCGCGTAGACTGCCCAACTGAATTAGGCCCAGACAGAGTTTCTCACACCCGAAGATCTGTTCTTGCCTCAGAAATTGGTCCATCTGTGATATGAGGATTTTATGATGCCTGAACACTTCAGGGGCATTACAGTCATTTCGGGGAAGCTGCTAACAAAATGACACAGAGATGGCTTTGTCTGGGGCAGCAGGCAGAAACGCATGCACATAAACATGCACGCACGCACGCATGCACAAACTTCACCTGAGAAATCCTTTAAAAATGCATTACTGGGTTAAAGTTTAAACTGTGCTCAATCATTCTGAAGTAAATTGAAGGGCTGGAGGGTATTTATTTGTTGCAGGGAAGAGGGAAGCAGGTGCTCTGTGTGTGGAAGTATTCCCTTTCCCAGAGGATCTCTGTAGCCGGCTGGAAGATGAAAAGGCACAGCCTGCAGATGAGTCAGGAATGGGGAAATGGGAGAAAAAAAAAAAAAGGAAAGAATTTTTTTTTTTTAAAAAATAGGGTAAAAATATGCTAAATCTATTTTGTGTTGCTGTGATTTTGTCACTGCTGGCCTTGGCAGGCTTTTCTGGCTCTAATGGACTTGATTATTGTTTCTGAGAGCACACGAATGGCATTGCAGCAAACATGCAGCACAGTCTGCATTGCCTGGGTAGAATAGGCATTGGGCAGTGGGTTATCACATTTCTCAGATCATTCAAGCCTTGCTGCAGTGATATGTCATTATGTATATTTAATCCAAAGACATGAAGCTGGAGAAATTGCCAGTGCTGCTGTTACTATACAACAACATCCCAGCAGCCAGTGGAACGTAGGTGAGATAGTTCTGTGACAAACCTCACCTATATTCAGGGCTTTTTTTGTTTTCCCTCTCCAGCTAGCAATGAGCTGCAGCATATAGAATATCAGTGTGAAAATCTGGCCCCTGCCTGTGCATGAACATGCCCTTATATACCTGAATAAACCCACTGATTCCAGGTTCCCTGTCTCTGGCCAGATTCTGTCACTTTGGCTCATGTCTTTTAACCCTTTATGCTAACCCCAGTGTTATTCTGAGGGTAATATGCCTATCCCAGTGTTTTCCCTTTTTTTTTTTTCCTCTTCTCAAACCTGCTGTGTAATGAGGTGTCCATCTTAGTACCTATATATGTACATCCAGGACACCTCCCCCTATTTACCGAAGAACCCAATTTACCACCACAACACCAGGTTTTCTCTCTCATTATGTTTTTTTGTCATAACTTGTAGCCAAGATGTTTAAGTTAAAAACATGTGAAAAGTGGGGGGATGATATTTTGCCCTTTGTCAGTTATGCTTTTAAATAGTCATTAGTGGAACATTGCTAGAATATTTTCTATTTTACCCCAAGAAACATAGGAGTGCACCGTTTTCAGGCTTTAACCCAGTGAAGACTTCATGTGATAGCACACCCAGTATATCCAGGGTATATTGGATGATCAGCAGTCCAAGTTCATGTGACACTCACTAACTGTTATAGCAAGGTCATGTATTAAAATGGCAAGTTTGGGGTGATGAGTGAGTCTCTCTGGGAAGTGTTCATGTGACTTTTAACTAAGTTGTGACTTGTTTTATTAGCTTTATGTTTAATTTATTTGTCACAGTCTCCTGAGGGATCAACTGCTGTCCCAGTCTAAAAGACAAGGCAGTATTCTCCTCTTGCTACAGACTGCTTTTGGAAAACTCATGCTGAGAGAAAAGTGTGGCCCTGCTTCTTCCCTGCCTCCTTTGCCAGGATTTGTGGTAGCAGTGACAAGAGACTAGAGTGGTCTTAACAATACAAACTCATCTGAACTTAGCTTCACCATGCTGGCTGCCAGGCAGGGAAAGAAATTATTTTCACATTGAACACATTGCTCCAGTTTAGTTCAGATCCTGCTACCCTCGCTCCTGTGAGGCACACTGCTTCTGGGACATGGCAGACTGGGGAAAGGCTTTTGCCACAAAAAAACCCCCAAACAAACAACTAAGTGATACAGTCTCTTATATTCAGCATTTAGAATCTCCCAACTCCAGTTTGACTTCTGTGTAAGCCTGCAAGGTCCTCCATTGTATAGCAAGAAGCATGGGTAGCAGCCATCATCCCAAGCCAGAATAAAAGCGTGTGACTCCCAAGCCCATGGTTACAGCACACACAGCAAGAAGGAAGGCAGAATTTTTCTAATGCATTATACAAACCTCCACTCAAACAGGGTGAAAATCCAGTTTTCATTGCAGAGGAAGCTCATACTGTGAAGCTCAGAGAACCAAGTAACTATCTGCCTCTCATATCCCCTCTCTGTGACCTATTAAATGTTCAACACAACCTCCCAGAGCACAGCATGAGGAAACAGCACTGTTCACCTGAGAGATGAAAAGTAGACACAGTGAGGGAAACTCCTTTCACATCTGCCCTCCTGCACAAGCTAGGGTCTCAGGGTGTTGACCTCCTGGTCCAACTAAGGAGGACCCCGAACTCCAGGAAAGGTCAGCTATGATTTTCAGACTCAGTTTCCTAATGAGGAGAAATGTCCATTTAAGCAGCCTCTCTTGAGACATTTTTCCAGTTGGGAGTTTAGAAAGCTCCTGACTCACCTGCTGGGTTTGTGGTCCCATTTCAAGGTGTTCATCAACTCCCTTCTGACAATTTCCCATGTCAGGAGGACTCTGTTAGAGCCAGGGTGCCTACCAGAACAAGGCTGCAACATACTGACCCTTCTATGTCATCTAAGTTGACATCTATGAGAGTTGAGTCAGGTTGAGTAAATGTGAGAATACATACACAGAATATATATAGAGAAATATAGACAGAAAGTTGTCACAACAAAGATATAGAGTGAAAGATTACAGTAAGAAGTGATGAAATATGGGATGGGAGAGGGTAGAGGGAGACAGAGCTTTAGGGGACTGCAAAGCCCACCACATATCTGTTACATTAATTCAGAGGAGCTTTCTCCACGAAGATGACAGCCGGACTAAAGAGTAGTCAACAGCGTTACACCAGCAATGGCTTTGGCTCGGTGTGAATCCTGTAGGATTGGACCCTGTGACAATTTGCTTCTTACTCTGTGGGCCTCCAGATTGGTGTGCTAAGCGAAATAGGGTGCAGCATTCTTTTAAAGATAAAAGGACTTGTTCAAATTTTACATAATCGTAGAATTATTCTTTACAGTGGATTTACATAGACATTGTCAGGGGGGAATTCTCTCAGCAGCTTCAATTACTGTATTTTCATGTGCATTGTCTGATAGGAGATGTGCTGGATTTCAAATACCTGCTTACCTGATTAATGTGGATTATTCATCCCATTGTAATTACCTGTGAATTTTAAGGTAGCAAACATGTGAGAAGAATTTGTATAAAAGCCGCAGGATTTTTGAAAGGCAAATATTTCCCGAGAATTTCTGTATGCAGGCTGACATGTTTCATTCCTTATGGTGATACTGCCTGCATTACAGCATTTGAGTTGATGTAAATGTGATAGTGCTAAGTAATACTGACACGCTGCAGTGGAATGCACTAAAGAACCACGCTAGAAAACACCTGGCTATTGAACGGCCTCACAAAGTGAAAGCTTTTCATCATCAATTTAGCTCTCAACAAAACTGCCCTCAGATGTCTGTTGTCTTGGTATTTTTCAGCCTAATTAAAAAAGTACCGTTTTAGCCGGTCATGCTTGTGAACCAGCTACACTGAGTCTCCCAGTAGCACAGACGTGTGGCAGCAAACACAGCCTTGGCGTTAGGCAGCGTTTTGCAGATAGCCTGACAACTAGGTCAGGCTGGCAACTGGTTCTATGCAGCCTGGGAGCAGGTATCAGTGTAGCTGAGCTGATTGGGTGGGAATGGTTCTTAATGGCATATGTACTGTTAAATCGCTCAGGATCCATCTCTGCAGGCATGGGCGGGCAGATCTGAACTCCTCTGCCCGCACAAGAGGTCAGATGCAGGTCCATTTTGGTGTTTGGAAGTCGTGCAGGTACACCCCTGTATTCCTGAGCCTGACTAGCACTTTCTTGAACAGCCCAGCCTTCCTTTCTATGGGCTACGTTAGTAAGTGGGTGCCAACAGAAAAAGCTCTATGTTAGCATTACCTTCCAGCACACCAATTTACTTGCTTACAGACACAAGGCTTTCTGAAAATAATTTTTTTTCCCTTTATTTTTTGTAGTCAAAATACTTCCACAGTTAGGATTCCTGATAAAAATAAGGAAGATGACACAAAGTACTGCAGATGGAGCTCACAAAGACAGGCTCTGATATTGGCTGAATTCTGCTGAGGGCTTTAGAAATATTTTCCTGAATGATATTTACTGACCTTGCTAATTTTCACCAATGTCACTCCACAGCTTCAGGTCAAAAGAGACTGAAGCAAGAGCAGAGAGGAGCCTGAATCATCTGAGCTACATTTAAAGTTAAACAGGATTGCTGATAAGAGCTTTATGATCTTGAGCTCATTATAGCCTGTGCAAGCAGAACTATATTGATACATCAAATTGAACATTAACACTAAAAACCCTGCAAGCAGCCTTTTCATTGCTCTGGGAACATATACAGCCCATGCCAGCACAGAAAGCAAATGCAAAGAGCTGAAGGAGGTATCTGCTCACGTGACGTCCCCATTCGCTTAAAAGTTCTCTGGCCACCCTTTTTTTTATCTTCTACCACATAATAGGCATGGTGTCCATCATCTCCCTCTGAAAGCCTTTTTTATCATCAGTGACCATAATCCAGGGTTACTGCTTCCTGACAGTGATGTATTGTATCTCTGCAGTTAACAACAAAATCTCATATAGCCCTCGAAGGACTCAAAGGATTTCCTCTTTTCCTTTGGGCATTGCTTCCATTCACCATTATAGAGAGATGATGGTGAGGATAGGGTTAGACCTCTACTGATAGAACCCGCATCCCTAGACCTGTGTAGCATGTCATCACCAGTTCTGTGTTTTACCTATTTATTCGGTGGCAAATAGTGTGCTTGTGCTGTTACCACAGGAAATCTCAGCCTTTTACATATGTATGTGTGAACTGAGTCTGGAGGCTACAAAGTTAGAAAGCTGTAATAGTTCCCATAGTTCCCATGTACTGATCCAGGAACCAGTCTCAACTTTGAGCCAATAGACTCTATTTCTGTTGTCCCTCAAGGGGACAAGCCAACGTCTGCCTCTTTGAGAAATCCAGCTCAACTTGTTCTTGAAACACAGTGCCAGACATGCTGACATGCATTGAGTGAAGTGTTATAATTGAATGGTTTGGACAATTTGAGACTTGAGATGTGATGAATACTTCAGCAGAAATCCTCCTGATACTTTCCCTTCATCTACAAAGAGAGTGGGTGGTTTGATATCTGCATCACTAGTTACCCACCAAACCTTACTGGGAATAATTAACACCTGATCCAAAGACATAGCAGTACTTTCTTTCAAAAAAAAATTACATAGAGAAGTGAAGAGATGCCATTTTATTATTAACCTGCTGTGCTGTACAGAAAAAATGTCACCAGACTAAGGACCAGATCCCGCTCTCATTTATGCATGTGAAACTCCACTAAACCAAACAGGAGTTGTGCACACATGTGGGCAGGATTGTGCCCACAGTCACTGGTAACACCTCTCCTCCCAGTTCACCTGCAATGTGGTATAAATCTGTCCGAGACTTTCTGAGGTACACAAAAGTGGCAACACACTGAATTTGGAGGAGGCTAAACAAAAATACAGGTGATTTGAAAAACACGCTGAAGGAGAGATTTTTCAGTCTGATTTCACTTCATCTAATTCACTTGTTAATAAGGCCGTCCTGGAAGTTTCCTCTGTCAATTTGGGTTTAACTGTACTATTGACAGATCTGAAAGGATTGCCTACAGCAAAACTTGCACAGTCCTTCTCATTAGAAAACTCCAGCTTTATTGCTTAGAATTTTGCCCTGATTTTAACTGTGCTCAAGTGAGCTACATCAGCTGCCTTTATAGGGGAGAATTTTGCTAGGAAACTTTGGGGCAGTTTTGTTTCTAATACATCACATAACTTTTTTCACCTGTTTCTGAGAACAAGGTAAGGGGAAAAATACATTTTACCACATTAGAAATAAACTTACATCATTTTTATGAAGAGCTAGCTGTTTGACCTTGGGCAAGGGATTTGCAATTTGACAGAGAAGCTGCCTTCAGCCAGAGATGAGGCTTTTGTAAGGAGACACTGGGAAAATCTGCTTTAATTCCACTGAGTCGTGAGACCTGAAAAATCTCATATTCATCAGCACAAAGAACTTCTGAAAATTTTGAAACAGGGGTTTCCAAAGGCTGATTTGACACACTGTTACTAAAAACACAACCAATTTCCAGATCCATAGTTAGAAGCTTCTCCTACCAAGCCATGTTCCAAACATTATTATATACCCCTGGCCAGGACCCATGCCACTCACATGCAACTGGGCAGGTAATGTGACCCCTGGGGCCTCTTTCTGTGGTCCCTGCCCTCACCTCTGCTACCTCACCTTGCCTTCAGCACCACATGCTGCTCTGCACTGCTACTGGTTTCCCACCAAAAATCATAGGTAGTGTTTTTGAAAGGAGCCAGGGGCAAGGGGACTTTCAGAAGCTATCACGAGTTTCTAACCATGCCTATTTGTGTGTGTCATTCATACTGAAGTAGCTTCACCAGCTTCTGTGAACATGAATTTCACTGCAAAGTAGAGGTAGACCACAGAGGTTTTAGTTAGCCCTGGGATTATGTTATTGTTGTTATTGTTATTATTATTATTATTGTTATTATTATTATTATTATTATTATTATTATTATTATTAAGCACTACCTCACCTATCCCTATACATCATGTCAAGTTTAACTTGAACTGTCCAAGTCCGTGGATCTCAAAGTGTTCCCCTTCTTTCCTGGAGGGAAAAGAAGAGGATTGATTTCCAGCTGCAGCACAAGCAGCAGTGAATTCAGAGATGGGGCTGCTCCTGCATCCTTCACCAGGAGCCCCACCAGCCAGAGCACTCCCCTGCTGTGAGAGGTGCAGGGATGTCCCTCCTCCTCCTTCAGCTGCCAAAACAGAGGGTATCCCACAGGTGTCAGGATGGGGAACATCCCAGAGATCTGCTTTCAGACACACAAGCCCTTCTTCAGGTCTTGAAGAAAGAGCTCACACGCCAAATAATTATTTATTTTTAAAATTAGACTCAGTGGTCTGTTTTTTCATATGAAGCGGGACAGTGTCAAGGGGACAGTGTGGGAGTGCACATGCTCCAGTGGAGGCTGGAGCTGGGGGATTGCCCTGAGGGAGAGGAGGGAATTTATCTTAGATCTGATGGTCCTCAGACTTTTCATATATCTTTCAACTCTGAAGACCATTTGGAAAAAGGAATTTACCCTAATTCCTTTTCCAGTTTAGGCTAGATTAGGCCTTTCATATCTGAAATAAAGTCCTTAGCTGTGGGTCAAGTCAGTGAGTGAATACAATGACATTTTTTAGTGATTTTAATTTTAGGGAAAAGTTTCACATTCCATTCAGTCCAAAGTGAAACTTCAGTTTGGTAATTTTTTGTCTTAATACCTGAATGGATCCCAAAATCTCTCACTGTACATCTTATTTCACACAATGCCCTACATCACTACTGCTTCTTGGTGGCAACTAATGCAGAGCTGGGAGGATAATTTAAGCGACAGCCGTTCAACCCAGCATACTTTATACTAATTACAGCGGGGTGGGAGTATTGGTTTTCCTCTAGCTGGGAAAAAATTATATGAAAAGAACACATACCACTGCAGGTCAAACCCACATCTTGTCCTGCAAGCTGTAATATGTCATGTCTGTGGAGTTGCACCCACTTACAGAAGGTCTGAATTTGGTCTTGCTCTTTTCCGATGATGTTTCCTTTTAGTAGCTCCCTTTATGGTCATTTAACAGGAACCTAGCACACGTGCAGGAGCGGTGTCACAACATCAGTTACCTGAGATTATTGTAAATGATGTGCCAGCACCTGAAGTAGATGTTAGGATGTGTGTCAGATCATCATAATAGATACAGTGTTGTACCAGGCAGCACAAAACCAGATGTATTTATAATTCTTGCAGCTGCAGACCTGCTATTAGTTAACTCTAAGGATGGAGCCACTGATAGATTTGTCATAGATGAGTTCTCTCTCTAATAGAAAGAAAGTGATGAAAGGAAATAGATGGTGGCTCAAGTTATTGGTAATAGAGAGTCTTTAACTATATGTCTTCAATTCAGAGCCCGCCAGATGCATGTGCCTGTCATTTGTTCCTCTCCAAACTACTCAGTGTCCTCTGTGGTACAACCTGATGTGGCCACGCTCCAGGTCTCGATGGGAGGGGACAGAGAACCCTATCAGAAGCAGTGCAATTACTGATAGTCTCCCCAAGGAGAGAGAAGAAAGACTTCTAGGCAGTGAGACCGATAGATGCAGTTGTAGTGCTGTAGATCTGAAGTAAAACATGCTGACTAGGCTAGGAAGGGTCCTTCTTGTTGTGTCTGTCTCTGCTGAAACTTTCTGGAGATGAATAAAAGATTTAGGTTCTTCACGTTACACTCACAGATGATTCAGGGATCCACAAACTAGACTGAGCAGTGAACCAAGTTCCTAGAAACCCTGTACCCATCTTAGCTTCATCCTGTAGTGAAACTGCTGTATGGCCATCAGCTGCAGCTCTAATGTAGAATTTTCTGCAACATATTTTGTTACCTTTGCTCTGTAATTGAGTAACTTCAATAACCGTGAATTAATTTTCCATATTTAAAAGAAATAGAAGGTTATATGTCTAGAAGTTTGGGAGATAACTGTTAGAGATCAGCTGCCAAGTCAGACTCCTAGGGCGAGAGCTGATTACTCAGACCTCATCATGAATATTCAGGGATGGAAATCAGAATGCAGACAGTGGAGTGGGGCGAGGTGATCAGGTAACACTGGCATCAGAAAAGCAAGCTGGGGAGAGAAGAACTAGATATATTTTCTTTTTCTGATGATGAAGAAAAATGGTATCAAAGTGTGCTACGTGACTTAGATGCTAATGACAAAACTTGTCCAGGGACTGATGCGAGAGCCACGTTGTGCTAAGTTGTGGGTTTTGAAAGTGGAGATTATCTTATCATAGAAATTTTTCTGAGAGTCTTCACCGAAAGGACTATGCAAAGACTAGGTATGACCTCCATGCTTTTAAAGACACTTCAAAATGGATGTGCTTCAGCTAAAATACAATTTTCATGTACTTACCTCGATCTGTTAACAACAAAAATTGCCATAATTAGGAACCCCAAAACCTACATCAAACCATGTGGGAAATAATATTTAGAAGAGGTAAAATTTGTGCTTTTAGATCAAAGTCCTAGTGTAATACTAGAACCTGTTGATAATATCAGAGGGCCATATGTGAAAGAAATCAATATGTGGTTTTCGTTAAAAAGTCTTAGAAAAAGGAAAAATACCCCAGCTGTGTAAGTCTAGAAAAAACTGGGCATTATTAAGCCTGCCTTTTTGTGATTCTTAATGTCTATGTGCATAATTCCAAATCAAACATATTCACATTATTAACTTTTATAAGTTTATTAGTCTCAGTGCTAATGAAACCATTCATCCTTTGCAAATGCACATGGCTCCCTAATGAAACTTCAATAGATGGATCAGCAGTTAAGTGAGTACATCCAAATGTTTATGCCAAATTCTGTTTGCTGCAGTGAACAGGGAGACCAATTCTTTTCCAAGCAGATATCTGTACTAACCAGCCAACGGACATAGTGATGCCACCTATGGAATAAAAACTCCCTTTACCTATAAAGAAAACTATACATTATATAGGATATTGGTATTTAAGACATAAATTTTCCTTTTGACTTACTCTGGTATCAGTTAGAAAAATTCCACTTGAAACAGCAAACATAAAAAGTAGTAAAAAATCTGGTAAAATGAGAGGATATATCAAACTGAAAGATCATAAATATACTAGAAAAATATTTTTGAACAGACACTCAACAAAAATTGTGATAGATATTCATGTACTTTTTATCTGAGTTTTGAAATCTAACGCTTATGTTAATTATAATTTTAACACCATTTTCATCCTTCCACCTTCTTTTCTTTGTTTACCTGCTTGCATTTTCCCTGTTCAGTTTTCTACGTGGGTGTATATTTAAGATGTTAGAAAGGGAAGTGACTGATATTCTGTATGACATAATTCCTTTTCCTTGAAATCTGGTGATGGTTTTCCTTTTTGACTCTAAATTTAGAAAGCTATACCAAAAGGACACTTGGGAATTTGGGAGTTTCAGCATTACTAAATCTCCAGTGCAAACATCCATGTCTTGACTTTGCACTATTTTAGACTTTTTTCCTTGGCATAAAATGTTTTTAAAATGTACATGATTTGGGACTTCAGGACTCATTTTCAGGAATTCAGAGAAAATAATTTTTTATTGTTATGCCAAGCAAGACAGAAAAATGCATTTGCTTCTGGACTACACATATTATCTTTTTTTCTCATTATTTTCTACGCTGAGGTATAAATACTGTGCCTGTAGCCAAATGTGTATCTTCACAAAACAAACAGAAAACATTCTTAAATCAATGAAGTATTTACTTTTTTGAAGACATTTTAATCCTATTAACGGTAAATTATATTACCTATTGTGAAAGCAGACATGAAAGAAATATCTGAAGCATGCAATTAATTATGATACCAAGTGAAACATAATATTTATGCTCTCCTTGTGTAGCTGGAACAATTTTTCTTTCACTAACTGTGAGTCATCCACTGATTGAAGTCATGAAACTAATGATGAGAGAGTTGACTGGCACATCTGCCATAGAGGTTTCGTTCTATAGATAATTAATACTAAAAAAGAAATCTGGGTTTTATTCTTTTATATTGACAGTTCCCTATTTTTTAAACAAAATCTCCTCATCCTGCTCCTCCAGTATATCTCTGTGTTTAGAGGTTATGTGCTTAAGAATATTAAAAGACATCAATGTCTCTGATAAAGCTAGGGAATGAAGATTTCACTGAACAAGAGTCTGAACCACAATTTTGGATCAAAGTTGCATTTCCACCTCAGAACACTGGAAATCTTTGAATCCTGATTTTTTATTTTAGTGAGTGGGCTCAGGACATAGTTTGTTTAATGATCTGCTTTTGGAGCCTCCCCTCTTTCCAGGAGGCTGAAAGCATTCAGACAGTCAATTCCTATTGCAATACCTTTCTATTTTAAGAGGCTGTTTTTCCTTCCATTGTCTTGCTTAATTTTTGCACTTGTTTGTATTAGGTGCTTGCAGTGGTTGTTTAATTAGCAAACTAATGCAATTGCATTTGACTCTTATGGCCTTGATTCTTGGTCCCAAACCAGCAGTAGTTGCATGCAGCAGAGAACCTTACATGCTGCAGCTTCTTTATTTCAGTTTTCTGCTGTATTTATTTTTATTTTCCTTTTTTTTTAATTGGATTTTTCTATTTTATATTCTTAGTCATTCACTTCTGTTTTTTCACTTCCTCTCCTTCCCAAAGGATGCCCTCATTCTACCACTGGCTTCTGAAAAGATTTGCTTTGAAAGTCCATTCATATACAGTCATCTGAAAAGCTACAAGAAATAAGCCAGAAAGGTGTTCTGTGAGGAGTACAGCTGCTCTCCTCCCCCAGGAAAACTAATTCATCAGCTCTTTGAAACAGACCGTCTTAATTGTTTAGAAACTAAGAGCTATGGATTTTGTTCGTTAAGGCAACTGCCCTGCATAGAAATACCATCTAGTGTCACAAGTAGGAGACAACCCCTTGACACTCATGACTTCAGTTAGGTTTTTCATCCCAGTCTTAATAATTTCATGGGTTTCAGGTGTTTAAGATCCTGTTTCCAAGTCTTAAAAAAACTATTCTTTTTTTCCCCTTGTAGCACTCATTTAAGAAATCCTTTACCCTGTGACTGATCCACATATAATCCGGAGTTTCTCGCCATGCAAGTTCTTCTGTTCAATCATTTTTAAAAATCACTTTCTATAGCAATCCATGGTCCTCACTTAAGTTCAGGGAAGCTTCCCTTCCTCTCTTGATGGTACATGCCCCAACCCTTCATCCAAATACTAATCTAAAGGCTTATTTCAATCCTATGAACCTGATGGAGGGACAGAGAGCATGGTGTGGGTACATTCTTCTTTCCATTGCCTTTGGACTGACTGGGCCACAGCACCAAATGCAACCCACAACAGAGGCCAGTCCCAGCATTTCTTCATTCCTTGGCATACCAATAACCAGTCAGTTATTGTCTGACTACATCTGACTACATACATGGTTACATACATAATCACCCAACCCCCACAGAGGAAAGAGTCAGTTGCTAAAATGAAATACATTTCAAAAGATACTATAAGAAAATCCAAATGCCTAATATCTCCAACACAGTTCCAATTTTCCTAATGCATGACTCCACTCACCTTACCTAAATATTCACTGATAATTTTCCTCCATCATTCTCAACTCTGTAAGCTTTTAGGGACAGTTGTCATAAATCAGCATTTCATTGTTTCTGGCTATCACCTCTTTACAATAAAAAAGATGTTATCAGTTAAAAAGTAAGAACTGCAGTATGGTCTGAAGAGCACAATTATAGAGAATACCATCAAACTACAATGTAAGGCCCATGCAAATCCACTGCTGTTATCTATTTCACAGATTGCAGAAAGCTAGCAGTAGTAAATGTGCAGCAGTATAAAAAGGCAGCGATAATACAGAAAATAAAAGCCTCTCTAATCCCTATTAGCAATTTGTACTAAACAATGGGAATAAACTCCCTGTTAAAATTTTGTCCTAGGAATTTACAATAACCTCCTCTTCCTTCTGCTAGTGTGAGCTCATTTGGTATCTCAGTTCAGCTTGCTGGCAGAGGTGACAAGGAAGGTACATGCAGGCATGCCAAATGCATCTGAGACATACGAAGGACAGCAGTATGCTCCAAAACACATTCACCTTTTACAGGTTTTGTGATTTCCTTTGAACAAAACTAGGCTATCCCAGTCAGTCCAAGATTCACCTGCAGAAGGGCAATTTTGCAAAAGCCTGTGCAGAAGGGAAGGCAGAGCTAGAAGCGTAGACAGACTGGCCCACACAGCCTGACCTGTCTCCTCCTGAACATCTATTGAAACTGATTGATCTAATGCCTTGCATCTGCCAAACTGTCATTCAAGCCAGAGGGGATTTAGATGAAGGCAGGGGAAGCATTGTAAAATTGAGTTTGTGTGTTAGTTTACTGAGCCAGCTTTGAACTCCTAGGTACAGCAAAATCAGCTTATTGGAAAGACTGTGCCCACAATGAAACAGCTTCGCTAGATGGGGGAACAAGAAGGGAAGGGAGAAAGTGCTATTTGAGGAGTTTGTAGTTTTATTCTCTTGATTTGTGCCTGAAAGAAAAAAATATCCCAGCTGTCTGCTGCATTGTGTGAACATATACATGCATTTAAATTACTTATATCATTACTTACAGATGTAATTGTGAAGTATGTTCTTTTGCATTCAAAATTAGGGGCAGAACAGATGGTGAAAACTCAGTTTAAGGCAATATGTCCATTAAAATAACCCATACTGTTTCTGTATTATAACAAAAGCAGTCTTCAGCATAGCTGGGATTTTTAACAGTGCTAGATTATGGTAGAAATACAAATAGATTGCAGGACAAAATTCAATATGACTGAAAATTCACCCTGAAAAAATGTAGCTAATTCCTGTTTGGTGGCTGTCAACAGATGAACTCACCTCTGCATCCTCCTGCCTTTGCAGTACTGATGGGTTTGTATCCAAAATGTGAAACGTAAACTTTCTGGAGTTCACGAGCTGGCAGACCCTTCTCCATATCTAATTCTCAGGAACTCATAAAAGTTTGCGTTTTCCTGTGCAGGGACTTTTTTTACCTAAAAGAGTCTCTATATTATAAACATATATATTTATTTTATAAACATATACGTTTGTATGTATTTATGTATTCTTTATATGTATTTATATGTATTCTTGCTGCAGAGAGGGCAGCTTCTTTGCAGGAAAATGAAAATGAATGTGTCTAGCTGGGTTGGCATATCCTGTATTCCCAATTATTCTTTCAGAATTTTATTAGGAGAACTTGAATTCATTAACACTGAAGTTTCAGTCGAGTGTTTTGAATTCACAACATTCAGTGAACTTTAAGCAAAAATTTTTAAAACATCTGTTGAACTATTGGTATTAGTTTTTGAAGAGCCAGAGTGATGCAATTTCATGAATGAGAGCCAGCTCACCTGCAGTATGTGCTACCTATGTCAATAGGTTACCTGGGGCAGCTTGAAGAAGTTGAACCTCACTCAGTGAGCTCATTTGTAACGAAAGGGCAGCCAGCCTGGGATGCCAGCACAAGACTGAGAGCAGCCTTGCTCTGAATTAGCAGGGAGATAGTGTAGGCACCAGGCTTTGCCTGCAAGAAAGGTTCCCAAACACTGGACGGGGAAAGTGCCCACTCAACCCCCTATCAAGGCATTAGCACATCTCATCTTCCAAGGGAGTCTGTGCCCATTTTGTTATGTCCAAGCCACACCCTGAACTGCACAAAGCTCAGCTCGACTCCTCTGGAGCTGGACTTGGCAGCTTTGCCTCCCACATGGATGCCTGCAGAACACCCTGGTCACCCTTCCTGGAGGTGTGCTCCACAGAGGACCCACACTAGGAGCAAACAAATCCCAGCTTTTACCTCTGGACTGTAGTTTCCTTACCCTCCCAAATATGAAGAAAAGGTTGCAAATGCGAGCCTGGTGCTCCTCAAAGGCTCAAAAAGCAGGGAGCCATTAAGCTCATCATTATGTTTTCTGAAAAATTTCACACAGATTGTAGCTCAGCTCACTCTTTGCTAACACTGTGTGTTGCAAACACTTTTTGATCTTGAAGAGTAGTTTTTCTAAAGCTAGTCAAATGACAATTAAAAAAAAAAAAAAGTATTATATTTCAGGCTGCATCACCTCTAAGTAAAGCACCAACAAAATATTCCATGCCCTTAATTTGCTTGTGATCCAGCACAATAAAAATAGAATAACATTATAATAGCCATGAGTCTTATGTCTTGCCATAAAATCTGGAACACCCTACATCATTTTGAATAAGTAATTTCCATTCTATTTTGTTCACTTGAACATGGCAAAGAAGTTACCAGGAACATTTATCCTTTCCCTTTTTCCATCAGTCTTGACATTTCAAGCTATAATTCCCAGTACATTGAATATAGATGTTTTCAGTTCATCCATGCAAAAATGTGATGTTTAACTTTTAAAGAAATAACGATGTTTTGTGAGAAGTTTAAAGACCAGATTTGACTTCTGAATTTGTACAGCACTGAGCACAAGAAGAATCACACCCTTAGCACATTGTATTAAACAAGGAGTAGAATGGTATGACTTCATGTCACATACATGTAAAGGAGAATTTACTCCAAGCAAGATGGATATGTGTGCTCTTAAGCAATAAGCTCAATATCATATCTACTGGAATTTGCTCAAATGTGTTTATCAGCATTGCACCGTGCCTTTAAATCCTACTCAAATACCCTACTATTTTAAGAGTTTCTCTCATGGGCTGCTAAAACAGCTGAGAGTTAGAAAATTGTAACAGAAGATTGAAAGAATTTGATTTCTTGTGTTCATTTAAACATACAAAACATGTTAAGGAGAACAAGGTGGTCCTTAGCAGATTTAACTTGCAAACAAGAATAAGCATTAATTATGAGAGAAACAAAGTTTTAAACCAGCACTCTAAATGTGTGCGTGTGTGTGTGTGAGAGGAACAACTGAGGTCAAAGATGAAGTCTGATGAACTGTACGAGAGAACAGAGGTGGTTTCAGGATGAGCGAGGTACTTGTATCACACTTGCATTTAATTAGACAGTGTCAGTCTTTCATTGCATCAGTTTTTAAGGGCTCAGGAGTAGCTTTTTCTAGGCTTTGATTCAAAGCTTGACTTCTCCATATTCATTTATTTAGCTTTGCTTTCCTGTTAAGTATCTGAGATAATATTAAGATCTGAACCTATCCAGCTATTGTACAAGCAATCAATGTACGGTCATCTACAATCTCTTTCTCTTCCTCTTTTCGGGTAGCACACAGTAGTTTTTGTGGTTGTGGGCCCTTTGAACAAAACGTCTCAAGTTGCATATACAAGAAGAGGGGGGATCATTTGTAACTTCTGCACTTAATGTGTGTCAGAGCACAAGGTTTAACCACCTTTGTGATCTCTTCAGCCCTCTGTTCAACTGCTTTATTGCCAAGGTCTCACAGACTTTGCAGTGAGGTTGATCTAGAGGGTTGATGAAAGACCACTTTCACTGCAGCTCTCCATAAGTTTCCCTCTTCTTCAAGAACATCAAAAGACTCCTGCTTTATGATCTATGCTTTTTAGGTTGTGTTTGTATATCCTTACCTTCTAGATCCCAATGATGCTCAGAGGAAAGTATTCGACTTGTCTAAATTCTGTAGTTCTCCTAATTACATTTTAAGAAACAACATAATTAATCGTGTTTCTAAACCAGACACTAATTCTTCTGAAATAGATTTAATTACTAAGAGGTCCAAACCTGGCAGAGCACTCTCCACCTGTCAAGTTGCACAAGAGAAATCAAATGCTTTATTGCAGAAGCAGAATCCTCCATTGATCTTAGAATAGCTGTTAATAAGACTAGGACCAGCAGAAAGATTCATTAATGAAAGTGTTAACATGGTAGAAATGGGAAACATCACTTGTAGTAGTGGAATGGTCAGCATTTGGCTTACAAAAATCAGTTCTCCAGATACAAAAGGTGTCCAACACCCTTTTCCTAATTGTTTCAAATGTGGTATTGTTTACCATGTTAAAATCCATCATTAAGAAATGGAGAAAGAAAAATCAATGGAGGACTTGCACTACCTGTGGATGCAGTTGTTTATTAGGTGACTCCTGATAATCAGAGGAGTGTGTGCACCCATATGCTACTGTTATACTGTGGTTAACTTTCAGTAACCCTTTTTTTGTTAAATGGGAATAGCAACCTTTAATTAGGATGTGAGGTTTGGTTCTGAAATTGCCATACACCTGCTTATTCAAAACAGATGTTTTATCTGCAGTGCAGTTCTACTCATAATATCTTATGATGGCAATAGCAGGTTGCCAACAAAATACACAGGAAAGGTAATATCTACTCACTGTGTTCTCTTTTGTGAGGTTAATAAAGTTGACTGATTAGGAATATCAGTTTGCTTTTACCAACATCTGACTATGTTAGCATGCCACATTATAATCTGTGTGAATGCATCCTTCAATGCTCTGTCACTGAGATTCTAATTCAGTTTTAGTCAAAAAAACAATTATAAAATGACTTGGCCTTTATGTTGCACTTCATTTTTGTAGTTCTTCATGCATCATCAGCTCTCTGTGCATTACATGCCTCCATCCCTGTTTTACAGAAAAAAAAAAAAGAAGCTGAAGCATCATCCAGCAGCATGCTCGCTTGGGCAACCTCATGCAAATAGCACCATAAACACAGCAGATACAGTGAGGTTCCCAAAGCCTTTCCCCTCACATAAGGTGATCCCCTTCCTCAGTACACTCAGTAAATCCTACAGATAGAGGATGAAAGAGAAAAAAGCCTGGAAATGTTAAAGGGAAGGGTTCTGGGCTCAAAACTGGTACGTGGTAGGAAATGATTCCAGAATCACTTGCTTGGGCGGGTTTTGTAACTTAGAAAATAGAAAACACTTCTGATGCACAAAGAATGACTCATTGCCCTGCAGATTTTAACTAGAATTTGCTTATAATGTGCCATCAATATCCTACATAAGTTGAGGGTACCTGTTAGTCATTGAGGGGGCAGGAGAAGTCTGGAGCTGTCCTAATCTCATGAGTTAATTTTGCCATGCTTGTCACGAAGTGTGCACTGAGGGGGTTATCCTGCCACCACAGATAGGCCACCTGGGCAACTTGTGTCCTTTCTTTGTTAAGAAGATAGAAAGAGGGGTGCCAGCAGAAGGGAGGAAAACAATGCCGGGGTTACCTGGCCCAAGTGCCAACGGTGATGCAATAATAAGGAATGAAACTTCACAAAATAGGCATCAGTAAGTCTCTCTTTGTTTCAGCCTTACAGTAGTTAAGTGGGTCGTTGTCATGCCTTCTCTGTCAAGAATGTAAAATTCTCATATTGAAGGCTAATGTAACGTGTCAATTTATTTTATAAAGGTAGCGTGTAGGTTTCTAATGTGATATAGATGTTAAGTAATACGACAAGAAAGGCATTACTATAGCACAAAGATACAAATTTTCTGCCATATTAGCACTTTCTCTACTACACTAAAAAAGCATGTTGCGGTTGAGAAGTATGTGTCAAATCTGAAAGTGTTGAGCTTTGATTTCATCCAGTTCACAAAATTTCTTTCAATCTGATCTTATTCTGTGTTATATTTGCTGCCATCCAGAACAATAGTTGGGCACTCTTTAACTGGTCCGTTGCCTTTGATGGCAGGGATTTATCATTTCCAAAAAGCCCATAATGAGCAAACTAGCTTTGCTACCATGTCTTAAACTGTTTTCAGCCTAAAAAATTAAAGTAACTGTAGCTGAATGAGTACAATGCTCTGCTTTACTTGCTTGCTTTTTGTTTGCTTCTTACCACTTTTCCATTGTACAAAATGTTTCTTCTAATGTCAGAGTATGAGGAGGTACAGGCTGTAACATTATTATATATTGACTTCTCTGGATAGCAGTTTCTTTCTGGAAGACATTTTGTGTGATCTGACATGCAGCAAAGCCATCTTCGAGGCTCCTTTATACAGGTGGACCACAAGTACATGTAGATCCACTTTGACTTTTAGACTTAGAGATGCAGAAAGCAAAGCACCTGTTTATGTAATTTGTTGAATCAGGGCCATGGTGATCTGAAACATCAAAAAATTATGTAAATACAGGTTTATAGCTTAACAGAATGAACATACTGAATGCATAACTGAACAAAGAATGTATTGAGTGAATCTCATATCTCTTTGTGTCTGCTTTTGGAATAGCTGTGACCACATCCTGCTTTTTTATATTTATTTGCTATTTGAATATAGTCAGCAACTACCTTTAACAGATTTCTTTTTATTCTCCGGTTTGATTGTTAACATTTGAGATTTATTACTTGATGGGATACTTATTGAAAAGACTGGAAAGATTCCCATTGGCTTCAAAGGACAACAAATTGTGCCCGGAGCTCTGGTACAGCAAAGCATTTAGACACGTGTTTAAACATTGATGCTTTCAATGGGAGTTGAGCACATGTTTAAGATAAAGCATGTGCTATGAGCTTTGTTGCATAGGGAAGCACTTCAGCACATTCTTAAATGCTTTGCAGAACTGGCACTACAACAACCTCTGCTGTTAGTTACATTTTTTATTTTTATGGAGAAAAAAAAATGAAAGCTCTAGAAGAAGTTACTGTTAGTTTACGATAAAAATATATCTAGTTTTGAGTGGGCAGATTCGCCTCCTGTTTGTAAGAAAGTTTACAGACACTAAGATCTATTTCTGAAGGGCAAAATTTAACCCTATCTTAATAACAGATGAACAGAGGTTTTTCCGTTCTTTTTCAGCAGTTTTAGTTTGGCATTTGTTTAAGGTGTTATTAATGTGCACATTCAAGAGAGTCTAGGGCCCTCAGTAGTTCTCTATTATGAACTGCCTTTTTTAGCATGTAACATCTTCTGCCTCTTATTCACCATCCACTTTTAGTGGTCTCCCTGTTATCACTTCAAATATTTTCCAGGGAGTGAAGAAAGAACAAGAATGCCCAAAGAAATGTCTTCTTCTCAAACTGTGTGCATTTTCATCAAGATCTCCTTAGCTCCCCACTCCCACACACCTTTCCCCATGAAAGTGAGAGGAATGTCACTGTCAACTATTTATCCTTCATTAGAACTAAATATAAGCTTAAAGGGACAGTCAGGAAATTCAAGATGCTGAGGCTTAAACATTTGCTTCTTTTTTCCCCTTTGGAGAACTAAACCTTTACCACGCAATTCCTTTACACATCAAACTCACTGACTAACAGGAGCTACACAAATTGCCAGTGAGTCCAAGGCTGAAGAAGCTCATGTTTTTCCACAAATGAAGCACACAGAGAAAGCTTCCCCTAGGAAATGGGGATGGTCATGTTCCCTGCTCACAAAAGCTCTGACAGAAATCTTGTGGAGTTTCAGAGGAGCAAACCTGTACCATTCATGGATAAGCCTCTCTGAGCTTCAGTGAAGAGAAATATATATATAAGAGAATAGATCAAACCAGTTCTAAACTGTCTTGGGCATTTTTAACCATTTTGACCATGCTTATACTGTAAATAATATAAGAATATTTACCAACCATATAATGCGTTTACTCTGTAGCCTGAACATGTGGTTGCAATTTCCATTGACATATCCAGCCTAGCTGCAATAGCTACACAGCCTGGTGGAGTCAGAGCACCAGCTTGCCCAGCATCCTGGCTAAATACTCTGGCATGGTCTAAGCTGAACATTCACTATGCTCCTGTCCATAGTTCAGCTAACTCAAGTCAAAAGCTGGCTTGGATATAACTACCCCAAATACAGCTACAGATTCGGATTGCAAAAAGGTGTAACCTTGAGAAGACCCACACAAAGATGCACTACATTAATGACGTTGATAATAAACCACTTTAAGTTGCATCAGATGTAAAATCTAGAACAGGATAGGCAGCTACCAAGAGTCCAAAGCTAAATATATGAAGATAAGAGTCACAAAAATATAAGAGACTAAGAAAGACCACAGAGACCATACAGATTGCCTCAGGTTTTCAGCTACTTCCAGCTTTGACTTTGTGGAATGTTTCGTCAAAATATTACCTTTTTTTAATAAAATACTTGTTTCTTTGGTTATTGTTCCTCCACGAAACTTCAGGGCTTTTTGCTGTTTCGTCAACGAAATGGAAAGAGAACTCTATCTCTAGCTTCTGCTATATCTCAGATGGCCTGAAACTTTTTGCCTAGGAAACCTTAGCTGATCTAAATTAAACATTCCCAGCTAACAAAGAGCCCAGTGCTGGGGAGCTGGCTACATCTCCTTGATGTCCTGACAGCATTTGGGGAGCTGGCTGCATCTCCCTGGTGACCTGACAGTGTTTATGTTCAGTTTTACAAAATGCGGCTTTCACCCTCTGCGTGCTGCAGTGCAGTGAACATGAGCTCATGCCATCTCCTGAATTTTGGGCTACTTTCTGCACAGCATGAGCAGCCTTTGAAGCTATCACTGGTAAGGCTTCCTGGGATGTTTTTTCTGCTTCTGTGCTGTAAGTTTTACTGGTTTAGACTTGAGACAGAAGACACTCTTAGTAGAAATATTTTGAAGACAAAATAAATAAAAAAGAAAAAGTGGAAAGGAGTCAAACAGGCAATTATTTGTAATTGAAAAAACTATTGATTTTCCTTTTGATACATAGTCTAAATTATCCCTCAAGAAAAGTAGTAATGCATCTTTAAAAAGATTTATTGGTCCTAGCTGTAAAAAAGTGGCTTATTTAACTTCAGTGCCATCACATTTTTCTGCTTCCATTTGATACAGAGATAGAATGCATATGCAGACACTGAAGAGGTTTGATCCAGGGATCAAAAAGACTCCAGGTCCTGGAGGTCTCTTCTGTAGCTTTAATTTTTTCTCAGTTTCCAGTTTGCAGGTCCCCAGCTCCCCATCACTCCCATGCATGTGCTTAAGTAGCAGCCTGGTCTGCCCCACACCTCCAAGCTCAATCCTCAATGGAAGACACAGGGGTCTGCCACAGGGTGTACACTCTGATCTGAAGGTAAAAGAAAAATAAAACCCAAGATTACAGTATTACCATAAAATAATAATGCTTTGTCAGGACATCATACTGATACCTGTCTACCAACCTGCTGCTTCTGTAGGTTTGATGTTTTCTATCACTCCTAATAATTCATCTGTAAAGGTAGTCCATAAACCAATGCTATGCAAAAGGAAAGTTAAAGGAAGAATTACAGTGTGTTACAGTATTAAAAAAAAATCTGCAAAATGGCTATGATTTTCCAAAGTGTAACCATGTGTCTGGCTGGCTAGCTGAATAGATGGATGGCAGAAGAAAAACTCTACATAGTTCCATTGAAATTTACACAGGCTCCATTTCTGTGCTCTTGAGCCTCAGGCTCAGGTGTACCTGTATTTGCTAAGGTGCAAGTCACAGCAGAAATTTACCCACAGAAGGGTGTTTCATCATGTTTCTGTTTCCCCAGCACTATTTCCTTCTCCACTCTTTCCTGAGTCTGTTCTCTGGAATCTAATGGCACACATGCATTCACTCTTCAAGCAGTCTTTGGTGGGAACACTGACTTGTGTCTCTCTTCTATCCAGAACATGTGTGCATAAATACTGTGGGACCCTGGCACCCCTAAAACCTCAATCTCAGTGTGATTGAAGAGGGACAATGCATTCAGGAGTTTTTAGGAGAAATTTGATAGACATAGCTGCCTCACAATGATATCATCTCTTTTCCTCACGAAACCCAGGAAAAAAGCTACAGTCTGCTTCTCTGGAAATTCTGTCTCTTGTATATATATGCTATGGTGCTATGGACTTTTACCAGTCTCTTGCAAGAGGAAAAGCAAATATACATGTACATAATTCTCTCTGAAATAATGTCTGTGCTAGGTTGACAATCGGGCAGGAAAAGAGTGATAAACACAGATGAGGTCACAAACACTTGTTCTGGGAGATTAAAAGCATATCAGAGTGATATTGCTGATATCCCAGTGACATCCCTGGGGGATATAATAAAATGTACAAAACACAATGACAACAAGGGATGTAAAATGTTTGAAGAGTATATGACCAAAAGCTGGCTCAGGCCAGTCAGTGTGATGATAATGTGTAAATACAAATACATGCATGCATGGATGGGCAGCAGTGATGTGCTATTGTGTGTCAGCTACTGCGCTGGGACCCGTGGATGAGAGGGAAGATACAAATGCCAGTACTGGAGCAGAGAAGACAGGAGGAAGATATTTAGAGTTGTAAGGATCCACGACAACATCACTGTGTAAAACTCAGGATGAAATAATTCCATGCCCTTTTTCTCTCTCATACTCAAGGACCTCCACGAACACTTGCACTCCCTTGACACCTGCAGAGAGCAGAGTGTATGGGCAGGACAATTGTGTGTAGAAGGCTATAGGCAATAAGGACTTTTTTTCCTAAAACAAAAAGACAAAGTTGAATGCTCTGGCCCATTGTTTTATCCCCACCCAGTGAGAGAAATATCAAGGAAAGGATATAATATGGCTTACAATGATTTAGAGGTTTTCCTCCCAAGGTAGAAGCAAGAGAGAAGTTAGGGAAAAACCTCCTATGGTTTCCCTTTTGGCCTCATGTGGAATGAGATGCTTGTGTCTTGGTCATGCCAGGATATCATGAAAGGTCACAATTCACCCTCCGTTTCACTTCTCCGAGCTGTATCAAGCAGCCCTCAGCCACCAAGGAGGGTCTGACCCAGATTTCCTCCCTTTCTTCTTAGCTCTTTGTACCTTTCCAGCATCTACTCCCCAGGCCAACTTTCTGAGCCTCTTCATCTCCCTCTCATATGCCAAAACAATCTTATTGCTTTCGGGTCTTTTCCTCCCTTTGATCTCTCCTTCTCTATGGACATATTGCCCTTCTCTTTCTTTTCCCGCAGATCCCCATTTCTCCTTTCCTGTAGATCCTCCAGGTTGATTTCTCCCTTATTCACATCCTCCTATCCCTCAGGTTTTCCCTTTATAGACTCAAGACCCAACTCTCTATTACAAAGCCTTCCATTAGTGAGAGTGGAGGAGGGAACAGGGAGGTCTGCAGCTTTTCCAAATGTTGTGTTGTTGTGAATACTTCCCTTATTGTGCCTGTCTAAAATTTAGTTTATACAGGTGGCAGAATGAAATGTGCCATCTCATAATTAGTCCCACATGCACTGCAGGCAATTTATCATCAAAACAATCAGCAGTCACCATTAGATTCAGTGAATACCAGAGATTATCAGAAAATTGAGCCAAGAGAAAGGAGGAGTAAAGGATAGGGCAGCACTTTGGATTTTGCAAATTTTGTTTTTTCCCCCCTTTTCCCCAAAAATAGCATTTTCTTTGAAAAAGTAATGACCAGCCCAAATGACTCCATAATGAGTCAATTTACAGAAAAAGCTGTGGTCTTGGCCTTTACAAGCTTTCTTTACCTCTGAACTTGTTGTATTGGACTTTCTTGTATACTTAATAAACTCCTTCAATACCAGCAACAAGGACAAACATGCTTTTTCAGTGGTGAGGAGGGGATTCTCTTCCTTAGCTGAAGGCTGCTGCTCCTTTTAGTGATGGCAAGACAAACTGTTATGCCTCTTTCATGCAAGAAAATGTAAACAGAAGACTCTGGACACTCATTCATACATATACACACACACACACACATTTAAGCACACACACGCATTGACAGAGGTGTTAAATGCCCCAGGCAAAAAGAGGGGTGGAGACAATTCCATGCATGGTAGCAAAGGATGATTATAGTATTATTTACTGCCAGTCCTCACTGCATCACTGGTCCTCTTGATGTAGAAATCAAGTAATTCATTGGAAAACAGGATGCCACCAGGGTCTTAGGAAGTGCTGAAATTCAGGCATCAGAATAATTGGAGTACAGAAGAGAAATGTATGGTCTATGCCCTTCTAGAGGGCATAGACCCCAGCGTGGTCTCCAGCAGATGTTAGCACATAAGGATCACTGATGTTTCTCAAAGCTCTTTGCTACACATCAGTTTCAGAAACGAAATAGGGAGAGAAATGATGTTCAGAGAGAGACAGCAATAGCCCCATCCATGGTCCTTCATGAGAGCAGTGAGAACATGTCTGCCTCTACCCTGCATTAGAAAGTGTGCAGATACACTGTCCTCCTGCAAGGCTATGGAGGAACACTGTGTGATATGGGACTCGCTTGCCCCACATCATGGAATACTAGAGGGCATAGACCCCAGCATGGTGTCCAGCAGATGTTAGCACATAAGGATCACTGATGTTTCTCAAAGCTCTTTGCTACACATCAGTTTCAGAAACGAAATAGGGGCAAAACTAAGAAACTTCTCTTACAGCCTCTCAAGGACTGCTCAGTGTTTTGCCTTTGTGCTTCAATAGCTGCAACTCTTTCTTGCCCCCCTCCTCATACCAATATGCTGCTAAAAAAAACCCACAAGCCAGCCTTTACAGTTTTTCCACCATATGTTACAAACTGATCATTACAGTCTATGAGTCAAACTGAGTTTATTTTTTAAACAAACGATGTGTCAATAAGAAGAATGGACTAATGTTAGCTTCTATTACCATAGACATGCCTGGAGATGAAGAGTGTTTGATCTATTATTACTTCTTCAGGGTGACTTACTTTTGCAAGAAAGGCTTGTATTGCTGTGTTCTCTATATCCTCTGCTTCCATTCTATCAATGTTCCTTTTGTTTTAGAGGCTCTTCAGTTAAATTAATATAGTGATCGAAAGCAGAGAACCGAGTTCGGGCTGAGCTTAGCTAGTAAATCTACAGTTGCTTGGAAGAGAAATTACACAGCTAGAATGCCTCCTTTGAGGTGAAATTTCACAACAGGTAGGTAGGTGAAGGTCATGTTATTTTAGCCACAATATAGCATGACCTAAGTGATGATTTTAAAGTAGGGCAATTTTTTATTACTCCATTGCTTAACATCAGTTCTGTTATACACTCACCAGAAGCCAACATAACTTCTATGTTCTGCTAATTAACACAGAACACCAAACACAAAACATCCTCATGTGTTGCACTCATCCTACAAAAGTCTCTCATGCACCTGAGCACAGGACATAGCACACACAAAAGGTAAATGAGTAAAATTATTTTGCATTTCCATTTCATTAAAACACATCCTTCAGAGTCAACATGAAAATGATGGTCCTTCCATAGCTCTTAGTTGAAATGGAGCAATGGTCATTGGCTGTACACATACATGAATGCCAATACAGTTCATCTCAGCTTACGGCAAAGTGCTGTTGCCAGTAAGTAAGAGTATACCCCAAACAGGCAAGACAAATAAACAGCGGTGCTCTTTGGCTGCTTTGAGACTGGCCTATTTCCCTGTTGCCTCAAGCCTTGACTTTTCCTCTGGAAGCACAGGAGGTACCCAGTAACACGCAAGCCCACACTGCCATTGAGGGGGAAGGCAGAGTCAGTGTGTCCATGCTGCCAAGGAAGAGCAGCTGATCATCATCCTTCCCAGTCCTCACCCCGCTCCAGCCCTTTCAAGTAACCCCACTACTGCAGACAACAGGGAGGTCTCGAGCAATATCCATAACCCTCCCCATCCGGAAAGAGGCTAGATAACCTTGCTTACAGGCAATAGTAGGCTCTTGCTCATAAGTCACAGATTTCTGACTGTCATGGAGGTTTTGTACTCCACCAGATGATGCGCAGACATTTGCAACTCCTAGGTTAGGATGGATGCCAAAGGAAGATCTAAAGTCCAATCTGATGGGCCCTGTTGTATCCAAACAATAATAAACTAGAAGGCATTTGAGAAAAGTCTCATTTTTGAACACCTCTGTGACCTCTATATAACAAGCTGTGCCAATAGGAGGCATAACAAAAGGAATATCTGGAGAAGCCTCAAGCTCCCAGCTGCATCTAGGAGACCATGGAGACTGTAGATATGGGTGACTCCCCTGCTGTTTTCACACCAGCACTGGTGGGCTGTTAACACTGGAAGCAAGAGTACTTCAATGTCATCACTTAACAATATAATATGACAGCATCTATAGAACTGATTAGCATAAATCAACATAATACCCACTTGGCAGCATTAGTATTGAAAACTTTCATCTACAAGTAGTGGTAGGGGGACACAATATATGATCAGTTGTAACAATTCTGCAGAAGTGCTCTCATATGACATAATATGTTTGCACAGCATGGGCATGTGAGACTGCCACAGGTGTGTTTTAATAACGTGCATAACACTGTAGCTATGCCATTAGTTTCACGCCTTCTCCTAAAGATAATACACCAATTTTTCTATGATCTTCTCCTAGACTTAGAGAAAAGGCAAATTTCCAGGAGGTACCACACAGGGAGGGGTGGAAAGAAAGCAGGGGTGCATTCATTTTGATTTCAAAGCACATCAGCATGTCTTTCTGTGCCCAAAGGGTCATCATGCATAGAGTCACGTAAATAGAGACTGCTTAAAAAAAAATAACTCGAGGTCACTCAGAGTCAGACCCTTAGGTTTGAATTACAGATAAACACATTTCAAAGTGCAAACTTTGGAAATAAGGTACAGGGAAGAACAACCTTACATGGCACTTCCATCAATTTTGATAGAGCAGTTTCAATTTTCAGTGTAATAATTCAAAGGTCTTGTGGCTTTCTGACAACACTGAGCTCTCCTTCCCTCCTCCTCAATCTCTGTCCTTCCCTCTAGTGCTCTGTGCACACTCTTAACATTACCCATTTGAAACCTAAATGCTTTATCACATTCAAGTGTATTTTCAAGAGCTCTTCCAAATTCTTCACTTCAGGCAGCATTTTCCTGAATGGGAGATCTTTTTTTGGGTTAAGATGGCAAGCACATTTGGAGGCAGAAGGCAAAGTAAAAATTAGGAAAAAGTACTGTACAGTGGACAAGACCAACCCTCCTCATGTCCTGATGGAAAAGTCTATAAATACTCTAGACTATACAGCAGGTAAAAATGGGCAAAGTCCTCCATTCCTTCACTGGTAACAATGAGAGGGAAAACCTAAGGAAGAGCCTCAAGAGTGGTACACTGGTCACACCACTCCACTCCTTAAAGCTGCTGCCCTATTTCCCAGCACCTAGGGAAGCAGAAAGCCTACTATAGGCCTTGCTTGCTACCATATACCATTATATCTCTGCACTCACACTTACAATCACATTAATACAAATAACACAACAAGCTTTTTTTCTAATAAAGGTCTTAATCTGGTCTTCTGCTAACCACTTGCCCAATATAGAATATTACCATTAACAGGCAGAGCAGCAGCAAAACTCTTCCTTCCACTACAACATCATACACCAGAGACCCAAACTGCCAGAAAAACAGAGGAGGAACAAGACAATACTCTCACTCACCACAGGGGATATGAAGGCAGGAGCAAGCCAGGCAAGGAGACATGTTGTGGGAGATAGATAGAATTAGCCAGATAATGAGTGCTATTATGTAAAAGTTTCTCAAAGAGAGACTCATGATCTTGCCCCTCCAACCCAGAAAGTCCACTTGCCATGAAGAATCAGGGGGCCCTTTTGAGAACCAGAATCCTCTCACATCACAGGCACTGCATAGGCCAACCACAAGAAGAGTCAGATCTTATAGAGGTCTTCCAAGTTAATGTGGAAGGCAGGGGCACCTGGTGGTGATCTCCTCATCAGTTCCCACCCAAGGCTGGCCAGACTCTGCATGAAAACCAGTCAGGAGGGGCTTTCTTGCCTGGTTGTGGACATCATCCATATGCCCACCCTCATTCAGGGCTGAGGGTTTAAACCCCAGCACTTTACTTGGTTTATACATTAATTTAGTTCACCAGGTTATATATGCACCTATAAAAATGCAGACTAGGGAACTCTACAAGCACAGACAGATCCTATTTATGCTGATCTGAAAGATTTCTGAGATCACAGTAACAGGTCCTCGATAATATTGACCCATTACTGTACTTTTTCTAGGGGCCAGAAGTGAACAAGCTGATTCCAAGAGGAACCTGTTCACATCTTCCACCTTAACCTAAAGTCCATTATTTCCCATTGAGCAGCCTCACTCCTCTCTTGCTGCTTCCAGCCAATCTCATAGTATTTCCAGATTGATGAAAACAAGCAGCGCTGACCCATCTCCAAACACTGCTGCTGTGATATTTCCAACTCATTTCAGCTATCATTTCAGCAAACACTGGGAATGTGCAGTGCTGCTCTGAATCGAGACTGTATTCACAAGCTTTCTTTGGACCATTTGGTGAAACCTGCTCTGAAAACACTGGGAGTTTTGTCCAAGTGAAACCTGGAGGATTAGGCTATACGTGGTACTCCAATAATAACACCAAAGTAAGGAGTATTATTAAGGCCCAGTTTAATTTTTGAATGTATCATATAACGCACTGCAAAAGTAGCACAAGGTCAAGGAAAACATCCATTATTTAATTTGACTGGAAGCCAAAGTGGTGGTGATGTTGAAGACCACACTTCCCAGCCTGAATGGAACTTCCTTTATTCAGTCCTTCCAGCTTCATCAAAACTTTCCACTCCCTCTACCTTCGTCCGTCTCTTTCTTAGCAAATACATTACAATCTCAGAGGCTCCTTCCCTCTCCCTCTTTCTTTCTTTGCCAGAAAAATGATGAACACTCTCAACTCCTTTCTAAGCCACATTCTGTTTCCATTTCTGCTCTCAGCTGCACCTTAGCAGCTCCAGAAAAGTCAAAATAGCCACAATAACGGCAGAATCTCATCTTTGAAATCAGTGTCATTGTCACTTTAACTCTTCCTCCCAGGTAACGTTACCCCTCCTTTCTTGCACAATAGGATGGTGATTTCACATCAAAGGTAACTGTAAAAGCATCATGGCAGACATATTTGTTTGTACGTGGGGTTGAGGAGTTCTTCAGCACTGCATGCCAATTGATGTTACTACCCACGAACTCTTAAAAAAATCACTATTTCAGTCATTAAAAAGGTACCTCTGAATGCCAGTATTGCTAAGCCTGAGAAGATGTGATCAATAATTTACATATTACTGGATAACAAGTAAAGGAAACAAAAATAACAGCTTCAGTTTCAGATTATATGTAGCTGTCCTATGAAAGTAAATATATTAAAACATTCTTGCTACATTTTATGATGCTATATAAATATCAAAATAGGGTTATGAGTTGAAAAGAGAATGTGCCAATTCTAAATTCACCACTCGCAGCACTTCAGTTTATGTAGCTAAATCTCCCAGCTAACAGCGTTCTGCGAGCAGTTGCTCTCCTGCTCGGGAGGCAAACCACACATCTGCCTTTCCAATACCCACGGCAGAACACAGCAGTCAGGCCATGCAGGCCTGCCAAAACAAGTTCAAAGAGGGTGGGGGTAAGGGGAGTCATCACAGGCACTAGGTGCAGCACGACCTCATTGGGGGGACTTAGATGAAGCAATTCACTACGTAATGGTATCATGGCATTGTTGTCTTCTGCTTCCCTTGGCAATCAGAGCTTCTCTTTCCATGCTTTTCCCTAATCAACGTCCTCAAAAGAAGGTGCTGGTGCTCTCTCTCCTTTTCTGGACAATAAGGTCAATATAGAGAAAGGAAGGAAGGGGCAATCTCTTCTCACTTAGGCCCTGTGACAGGACACGGGTCACAAGCTGGAGCACAGGAAGTTCCACCTCAACATGAGGAAGAACCTCTGTACTGTCAGGGTTCCAGAGCACTGGAACAGGCTTCCCAGGGAGGTTGTGGAGTCTCCTTCCGTGGAGTCTTTTCAGACCCGTCTGGATGTGTTCCTGTGTGACCTGCCCTAGACTAGATGGTCCTGCTCTGGCAGGGGGGTTGGACTCAATGATCTCTGGAGGTCCCTTCCAACCCCTAACATTCTGTGATTCTGTGAAAAGTAGTTCTGCAGCCTGTACTTAACTGACCACATTATCTCTGGCACCAGAAGTTAGGTTGCATCCAACAAAGACCCATATTGTAAAAACAGATTAAAAAAGCAATGCCTTCATCAGATGTCAAGTGGGCTTGAACTGAAACCTCCTGACAGAGACTTTACCAGTACCACAACCACTTGGCAATATGATCCGCTTGTTGGCCTCCTCCCAGCTGCAGTAAACCGGAGTTTCTATAACCCCAATGACCGTATAGGACTCAAAGGTGGTTTTATTAAACATTTCTGTGAAATGCTCTATGCATTTCCTCATGTGTCCCTTCAAAGCCAAGAAGAAGCTGGGTCCCAGTTTTTTTCCAGATCTTTGTTTCTTATGAAATCTGGTTATCATAAAGACATGGAAAGGGAAGAAAATGGTCTGATGAGCTTCTGCTTTTTCCTGCCTTTCACTTTGGTAGTATTGTTCTAAGTGTTATGGTTCCTGGACAATACGAAAGGCAAAGTTGGCTTAACCTGTACAGCTTTATTCTTCCGTTGTCCAGAAGTCATTCTTCTGGCATCAAGAGATCTTAGTAAGGTGATATAGAAAAAGCCATGGTAGAATTATACTGGCATCACTGGACCCAAGCTTTTATTCAAATAAATGCATACTCCAATCCCAAAAGCATCTTAATTCTAAAGATCAAGATCAGAACAAATTTTAAGGAATTAAATTTCCTAAGCTATTCTTGAGAACACTTTGGTACTCCATGAGAAGAAAATATGCATCCAGTGATCATCTGTTGGAATAGGTCATAGTTTAGTTTTCCCAACATCTTTCCAAGATATTGATTGAGAGATGGCTTGGCAAAGTCACCTATTAGTGTCTTTTCTTGGATAGGTCCTTCCACCTGAGAAGACCAAAACCTTCCTAGCCCCAGTCAATGCCTCCTGACATGGTGGTGAATTAGGGTATTGAAACTTTGTAGGAGGGTGGTGCTGGTGAGCTGTAGGAGTGTTTGCTGCTCTGAGAAGGAATCAGGTCACCTCTCAGCAACCACTGTAAAGTTAGTTGGGGCAGGCCCAACTTATTTTCCACCAGGTCACAGGACCAAGCACTGTAGCCATGCCAGGGAAAACTCCTGAGCAGCTTTTCCCCAAATCCAGAGAAAGAGCAACAAACAAAAACCAGGCAGCATTTTCCTCCAGACACTGTAGGACAAATGTTTCTACTGATTAGTCCCTTTGCAGCCTGCTTTGCCTTGCCTTTTCTCTTCTTTTTTTTTTTTTTTTTTTAACATTTCCAATGCTCCTTCTGCACCAGAGCCTTATTTAATACTGTTGGCTGGGAGCCCCTGGGAGGATTCCCAGTCCCCTGGGTGGATTCCCGGTCCCTGTACATCACAGTATTACGAGTGTGGCCTCCTGCCTTGCCAGGACTTTAAAGGGCCCATCTGCCCCGTTACCATCAATCACATTGGATGTTTGTAATTCATACCCCAAAAAATTACTCAGGTCTTAATTCCCAGTCCTGAGCTTTATCCAAAGATATTTTGTGCTATTCTCTTTGTAGAGAAAGAAAAATTTCTAATTTAAATCTGAAGTTTCCCTCCCTCTGTACACATAGAGTACATTACTGCTATTATATTCTGAAATACAGCTATTTCACAAAAAAAAAATCCTTTTTATAAGTGCTTTGCTCCCCAGTTTTTACCTTTTATGTTACATATACCAACAGGGGCCAACTTTATTTCAGTATTGACTTGGATTTTGATGAATATGCTTCTATTTCATTTATTCTTTATTTGTGTAAAAGCCAGGCAGTATTTTTTATATTGTTTTCCACTTCCTTTTTGATTAAACTGTTATATTTGATTTTCCTGAAATAAAGTAGTACAGAGATAGAGAAAGTGAGAAAAATACATCATCCTTGATTCTCTTCTGACTCACAGCTCTGCAAGCTCTGACCCAAAAGCCCACCTTAACTCACTGGAAATAAGTGCCCATGGGGAGCCGTCAGAGGAAGCTCTTCAGGAAGTGACTGCCCAAAGTGCTAACCACAAGAGAATAAAGCCTTTTCCACCTAAAATTAACTGAGCTGCTCAAACAAAAACAATAAGTCCACTATAATAATAACAGAAGACCTAAGTCCAGTCCTTTGAAATTGAATTGCTATCATCAGGATCAAAGATCAAAGATCAAAGGCCACTCAAACTTCAACGTCATTAGTTAGCATGTCAGACAAAATCCAGTCCCTACAAATTCAGTGGAAAGGCCATATATCTGCTTTTCTTTTGCATGGAATTTGCCAAACCTTTTGTCTTGGGGCTGAGGATTTCCCTATTCTTTATTTCAGCTTCGTCAAAAAGTTTTCTGAGCAAAAAATACTGCACCTCCAATACATAGGGTGTATAGGTAAAAAAAAAAACTCCCTTTTTGCTATGTGCCCACAACATGACTTGGCAGTAAACTTAAGACCGGGACAGTAGCTTCTTCATTAAATCAGCCAGCCCATCAGTGCCACATGCTAAGGGAAAGAAATTTATTGTTGCTTATTTGAGTATGCCCATGGGACATGACTGAAATGTTCTGGGTAGAAGGGAGCAGGTACTATTACCATAACTAAGACCATCCAGCGTAACCCTGAAAAGTGAACCTGATCCCACAACCCTCATCCACTTTCTTTCATTCTTACCAGCTTCCTTTCGCAGCCCGTCCAGCCCATAGCCCGTGTGGGTAACCCTCACCTTGCTTTGGTGACTGCTTTGGCAGGCCACCAGTTCCCAGGCTGTTAACTTTCAGTTAAAAATGCCAACAGCAACAACAAGAGAAACATTAATTTTCACAGAATGACCAGAGGAAAAGAAAAAGCGGAGAGTGAACCCTTTATATTTTTCTAGAGCAGAAAGCTTCAGGCCAGATGAACTGGGTCATGAGCCATCCTTGTGGTCTTTCAGCAAGGGAATGACAGGCATCAGAAACAGCCCCTGCCTGCTGCTGACTCCTGCAGCTCACCCTTGCCTTTACCTGCATCTGTTCAGGAAGAAACCTCATTACCATTTTAACTACCGAAGAGGTGAGGTGGGTAGGGTCACCAATTTGCATGGTGACTGTCCCCAGCCACAGCCCCCAGTGTGAGATGAACCCCCAGCTTGCTCCACATGGCATCACAGTTGAGGTCGGGCTGAGCCCCCAGCCAGAGCCCACCTTGCAGACACATGGGGGCTGCCCCTGCTCCCCTCTGAGTTGAGAAGCATCTAGGGCTCTGCAGTAGGAGCTGGGCTGTGTACAAGCCAAGGAGCCCTGCTGAGAAGCAGGGTACGTGGCTGAGGCCTTGCCCTGAGGAGCACGGTTGTGACTTGGCAAGTCACAGCAAAGTGCAGAAATCATGGCTAAACAAGAGGTAGCGTATCCCTGAAAGCCCCAGAGCAGATCGGTGGCCAGGAAGAGAGCCCAGTCTCCCTCAGCAACATCCCTTGCAATGTCAGCCTTCATCCTTTTTAAGCTCCTTCTGCCCTTCTCAAGAACCAGAAGTGGCATTTGTGCCTCGGCTGAGCCTGTGAAAGGCCTCTAGGCTGTCAAGCTATCAGCTGCCATCAGTTGTGCTTCCTCTCCTTCAGGTCTCTCACAGTGCTCCTGCATCCCAGGGCCACCAGCCTGCTCAGCTTGCAAATGAGCAGCCTAAACTATGCCACCCAGCTGCCTGATGGTGGGGTAACGTGCCACTCAGCTGGAAAAGGCACCAGAACCTTACGACAGAAAGTGACGGCCAATTTATTTATTTGCTCAGTAAAGGAGCGGAGTGGTAGATAAAAGTCACTAGTGCAGAAGTGGAGAGGAGAAGGCCAAGCATCCCCTCGTGCTCTGACGTGCTCCGTATCAGGTTTTCACTTCCTAGCCTCTGATGGATAGTTCACACATAAATGCTAACAGACGTATGTGCATTGCCCTGATGCTCCTTCTACAGAATCAGCAAGCAGAGCAGCCATAGGCATTAATAATGCTGCTGCTGCTACAGCAGCTGAACGCTGGCTTAGCCAGGACTCACTCCATGTCAGAAGAAGAGATTTCAGTTCACATCAGAAGAAGAGATTTCAGTTCACAAACATACAGACAACTGAAAAATGTATTCCTAAGTAGAGCCACAAAGAAGGTTTCTCTGAAACTGTGACTGACCACCAAGACAGTCAATGCCAAGGTATATTTGAATAGGGATTTGTAGGAAACTGATTTCAGCCATAAATTCATAGGAAGATCTAATGCTACCGTGGGGACAATAAAGCATTTACAATCTCTCTGCTAAGTCTACAAGACAATTGTAGATTAAGTCATGAGGAACTCAGCTGTCCAGCTGTTATGTAAAGCTTTCTAAAAGGCAGTGACATACATTTAGCAGCCATCCCAAAATAAGAACATCGAGAGAAAACATTTTTGCAATAGCTCTCCTTGCTATTGCCAGCCTCTCTCCCTGTGAAGGGACCAGTGTTTATGGGACCAGTGTTTGGAAAAATAAGCTTGAATAGCAGTGTCAAAGGGTAATTGGCACAAAAGAGATCCCTACATTTGGAACAAGAGGAATTAAGTTTTCTTAAGCACATTGGGACCACAGAGGGCTTGTTGTTGATAGACCCACAAGTAGTAATATTACCAGGTTCACACCAAGGGTCAGAGCATGCAGTGAGACAACAGTTCCTTAGAGCAATGAGCGCAGGGTCATGACTCCTGTGTGCAACTGATTGATCCTCAGAGTTCAGATCCGTGTGACACATGGGGAAAAAATGTGTACTTCACAGCACTCACACTTGGCTTTGAAAGGGTTTTATTGAGGCAATGATCACCTTGTATTTGTTCTTTTCAGTTACTGCCTGAAAGCCAGTGGGAGATTTAAAATGGTAGATGACCATGGGATTTTATCAACAGAATGCGTTATTGCACAGGTTACATACAAGGTAAAGTTTTGCAGCTCATGTCTGGAGACTGGTCTCTAGTTTCCATTCAGCAGAAGTTTGAAACCCTGAGAAATTACAGTGAAACTCTGTGACACCATCCCAGGAACTCAATTCTTAGTTTATGTTCATTACAACCACAAGCAGAAAAGTGTATCCAAGTCACATTTCCACTATATTGATCTTGAACATCAACTCCCAGAATAGACTTAATATTTAGGACAACCTGAAAGACAAGTTTTAGGGTGCTCTAAACGGTGCCTTCTGACACAGACTTTTGGAGCATCCTACGCTGCTGTTCTAATCCCAGTCCTCAGCACTAGCTGCCTTGGTTCCTTGGTAACCCTCCTTCCTCTTTGCCACCTGAGGGGACCTTTTTTTAGTTTTAAGGAGGTATACTTAATTGCCTATTTAGAGTTTCGTTTATATTTCTGAGGACATGGAAAATTTTCAGACCCAAGCCTTAAGAAAGAGCCCATAAATCCAACACGCAACCTTAAATAAGCTTATTGTGCTTGCTGGAAACTTCTGGGAAGCTCAGCAGAAGTCGTTCTGGATCTTGTGAGAATTTTGAGTCACTTCAAGCTCTGCTGCGTAATGTCCAAGGGACTGGATATTGGAATGCTCGGATTGCTGACCAAGATTATACAACAAGAAGAAACTTCTCTGTAAATTTTGAATAAGCCCAGAGGTAGAACCTTGGGAGTTTGGCTGATGTTGAATGAATACAGCAATCAATAAAGCTTGGCTACGTCCTCTCCTACCAGGCCTGGATTCAGGGAGCTCGCTGTAGGATGGCACACAGTGAACTGCTCTGGTCAATACTGGAAGGGGGCATAATGCAGCACTATTAATGCTTCTGGCCCCCCTGAACTCACCAGAAGTCCTGCCATTTACTTCAGTCAAGCTAGGATTTCACCTCGTGTGTCTTTTCCAATTCTAATATCTGTGATCCTGAGCACATTACTAAATTGCCAACGGGATCTGCCAACCATCACGGTCTCTGATTTGTCAAGTACTCTATTTGTATTCACCACATCTCTGTCGTGTAAAGGATTCTAGTAATAAGCCATTAAAGACATTTAATGTTACCAATTTAAAACTGAAAAACACAAACTACTGAGGTGGTGAAGTTGCCAGAAGAGACATCAGGCCCTGTGTTAGAATATCTGATTCATCAACTCCTATATGTGCAAAGCCTGCAGATTGGATAATTATAGCTCCATCAGTGAATAGTGTGTTTATTAGACCCAAATTTGGTGCAGTAATAGAAGCAGAATAGAAACTAACGTTATCACAAGTGTTCACAGAGAGACTGCCGTGGTACAAAGGGCTGGCAAATGTGGACAAATAAGGATGGCTTATTAAAACTCAGTTTTTGTGAAAGGTGCACTCATTTTCAGTGTAGCTATCTAGCAGCTACTGTGCAATATGGTGCAGTAATATTACATAGGAGTTAGGGCACAGAAGAGGACTCAGTTGTGCTGGTTACTTAGCAAAGCACAAAACCCCAGCTTATCAGTTAATCAGACAGATAGAGTTTTCCAGTAGTTCCACTGAAGCAAGGCTTGACATTAAAAGGAGGATCACAAATGCCACTTATCTTTGCTAAGTTATTAATGGTGGAGAAAATAGAAAGAGCTAGATGGTTAGTCTGGTACAAATTGTCTGTGCACGTTCATACTTTTGTATGCACAGAGAGAAACAGGTTACATATATTTAAAAAATTATGGCACATGAGATAATAGTCCAACACTAGAAGCAGCTGCAATGAACTACATTTCAATTACAGGTCTGTTGTGGGCCAGCTGAAGTATATGGAGTGAAAGATAAGGAAAGGGTGATAGCCTCACTCAGCCCATCCAGGGACAAGGCACCAAATAAATGTTAATCGTGTATTGAGAGAAACCTAAAGAGCCAAACCTAAAGAGAAACTGAAAGCCAAGGAAACAATCAGTCCTGCAAGACAAAGTGCAGAAGTAGCCATGATGATGAAGACTTTCTGAAAACTTGAAACTGCTGAAGTTTATCCTCTATTACAGTTCTTACAGACTCCTGCAATGATTAAAATGCAGCAAACTCCTCTGCGTGTTTGGCTCAGCATACATGGTTGGTGCAATCCCAGTGACAGGTTTCTCCTGTTTGGCTCTGTCTCTCATTCTTTGCTCAGGTCAAGACTTCAAGTAGCCCTGTACATATACCAGATTGTTCATGGACAGTTCTGACATTAAATTTGTTTGGGTTTTTTTTTGTTTGCTTGCTTGTTTTATAAATATTTTTTTTTTATTTTCATCAGGCTGAAAGGCAAAGGCAAGCATTGCTTTGTTTCAAATTCAGTGTCTAGTGTGACTCAAAATATTAATCTACTTTGGGTCTACTTTGGGAGTTTTTTCTGCATAACTTTTTTTTTTTTTTTTTTTTTTTTGTTAATGAAGTGCATTTTTGGAGAAAAGCATCCACTTAAATAATATTGAGACACTTTAATTTGGGCAGGGATCAGATGACTCCAGGGGTACCTTCCATCTATTACTCTGTAATTCAAAATGTCAAAAAAATCTTTCAAAAGTCATTCAAAGCAATCCTGTGAATTGATAGAAATACATCATTTTTTTCCTGTTTAACTAAATCTATATTTTTCAGGATGAAAAATTGACTGCAAATTTTCATCCAGCTGTAATTGAAGATTTTCCCTGAAAATATTCATAGAACTACACTTTTGATTTTGCCCCTTCAGGAAATAATCTGTTTGCAAGTCAATTTATCAAAATTACACTTTCCAATACATAAAACAGAATATTTCAGATACCTTTCTTGAATTATTTTTAAAAGTAGTAGAATTAGGAAAAGGAGAAAATAAGGAAAAGACAATAATATGTTTTAGAGCTTCTTTAATTCTTTAGCATCAAATTCTTCTGCAGAGCTGTTTCCCTCACTAAATCAATCTGACTTTTCTTTCTGTGGGTCATACAAGTTCAGATAAACTTCAAGAAGTAACTTATGTCACATTGTTTAACTATATAAAGCTTGTTTAACAAAATGTAAAAGGCATCCAAAAACTACTAACACACAATAATATATCACCATTAAACATTCAAAAATTATTTATTCTTTTTAAGAAAAGACCTAGCTGTACTTAATGTGTCTTACCTCTCAGTAGAGTTTTCACTGTTTTTAATGATGGCTTCTTGGAAGTCAGAAAACGATATTTTACCCAAAACATCAACATATTTCACTCAGTAAAAACAGATATATTTGGAGTTATTTATGAGGCAATGTAGCCAATGGAATTTTTCTTTTTATTTAATTATTTAACGTTTGGACAGTGCTTTGCAAGCATAACATGCTATTATTTTTGGTACTACTTGTGCATACAGCATTATCAGCAAGATATGAATAAAATACTCTCAGCTTTGCAAGCAATTTTCTTGATTAATTTCTTTGTATAAAGCAGCAGAGGGAGCTCATACATTATTTTTGGTGTCTCACACAAAAATGATAAATTACGTGTGCACACACATGTGCACGCACACGCACGTCCAGGTGACAGAGCCATGCATGTATGTGCACACACAGTCAGCTCTGGGATGAGCTGCACAGCTACAGTGGCTGTGCCTGCACTAGTCGTGCAGACCAATAGGAGCAGATATGTACAGCAGAAGAGCTGGGAGCAGGCACAACACGTCCACAGCACACGTCGTTCGGGGCAGTCTTTCTGAACTGCCTGCAGCCTGGTCCCATGGGCTGAGCCACCCATTTGTGGCTCCAGCGTGTTCAGTGGGCTCACAGAGCACTTCCTCCAGCTGGATTTTACCCAAAAGAATCCAGCTGGCATGTTCTGACATTGCTCCGGGGTGCAAACCAAGGCTCAGCTGGTGGGGGTGATCAGGAGGCACACATCAACTGCCTGCTCTTGATCCAAACAGAGTCATCACCACTAAAGCTGGATTAAAAACTTCTGGGTGCCTGACCTGAGATGATTTTCAGGTGCATAAGAAATTAGATGGATGACTTCAGTTCAGGCAACTGCGTTCTGCCCAAGTGGCACGTTACATAGCTACATGCCTTTTTGAATTTTTCTCCTCAATCTCTATAATTTTTGCAGGAGATGTTTAATTGTGGGCGTACACTGAGAAAGAACTGCTGAAGTTGCTTAAAGGACTGAACAAACTTTCTAAAACTTCCTGTGTCTGGTTGAAGGAGCTCTTTGGAATGTGGGCCCTCAGCTGGCCCCCTAAAATCTGTAAATCTGAGGTGTACTGAAGGCTTAAGAGTTGCACTTGGCAACTCCTAGCACTCCTTGGAAATAACTATTATTTCCTTTAACAGTATGCAGCATATTTCCTATTCAACATGCTGGGCCAGCAAGTGCCTTGGGAGCATGGCTTGGCTTCCCTAGGCACTCCCGTGGAAGCCTAGGAGGAAGCGATGTGTGGTGGATAGCATGGGGACTGCTCCTCGGTGGAGGGCAAAGCTGTAAGGATACGAGTAGCCTGATGGAGTATCCCAGATCCTCCCACAGAGAGATGAACACCATTGAGGCCAAAGGCTGGAAATAGGGGGAAAACTGACCTGCTGATACTTTCTGCTTCCAGGCTGAGCAGAGACATCGTGAACTTTGCACCATGGCTTGACACTTTAACTTCCAGATCTGGACTGAGCAGACACAAAAATGTCAACAAGAGGACTAAAAAAACCAGCAGAGGATGGGAGAATGGAGCAGTGTGGGGAGGGATGGGAGTGGGGAGATGGGGCACAAGCTGGGAAGGTGAGACAGCGAATGGCACAAACACTTTGTGGTTTTAAAAAAAATTTCCTGTTTGGGGTGAGGCTTGAGGGAAAAGGAATAGATTTGGGGAGAATTCCTTGTCGTATCCAAACCAGCTGGCCAAACTTGCAGTAAAAAGCCCATAAACCATCGCTGTGAGAGAGGGAAAGCCACATTGTTTTTATTTGTCTGTAGAGCAATATGTGTCACCATATAAATAGTAACTAATAATAATAACATGTGCTGCAGCAATTCTGTGATATTTTTCAATAATTACTGTTGTTGTAAAGGAGTTTAGTATGAAGTAAAACATCTCTATGAGGGAAAAAATTGCTACCTCTTTTCCTCTGATATTTGTGTAACTGAATTAAAAACATGCATATACACAGAGCCAAAAAAAAAATTGTTAGTTCTAGTTAAAACCTAAAATCTCAAGCTGAACACCTTGAAAAATCTCTCAGCTACGTTGTTCTCTCATACATTATGAGGATTTTTATTTCCTTTTTACAGCAGTAAATCGTCAAATGAAAGAGGCTTATATTGCACGTACCACTGCAAGACGTGCTCATGATGTAACATCGGAATGAACTATTTTTTAACCTAATATACAACAATTGAGCAGCATTAGAAGAACATAAAACAGATAAAAGTATACCTTTCACAGCCATTCATCAATGGCCTTTTTTTGAAGAGTGCAGATACCTCCTCAGGCTAAGCATACATCTCTCTATTTCACATAAATACACAAAGTGACAGGGCTTCCAGTCAAAATAAACATTTGCTCAGTGTATACCTGATTTCCACTCATTTCATTCAACAGAAAAGATACTGAGGTTAACAAACACACTAATCTCTCATCTGCTCTAGGGATGAGGATGTGCCATATCCACCAACTTGTGATTGAGTGCGCTCACAGCTTGCTGTTCCTGTGCACTTCCATGTCTTTCATTGGTACTATTTAAAAGAGAAACAATCAAATGAGCCTTAAGGTGGATCCAGACAATATCTCTTGCAGTTTTTAGAAAAAGAGAATGGCTCAAGGCAGAGAGGACAATGTCTCTGGTTTCATAGCAGAGCAAAGTAGTGAGAAGGATTGTGGGGGAAAGCATCATAGGGGAGAGTGCAGCACAAGGTGACACCAACACGGTATCGTTGCTCAAGAAAAAAATTTACACATAATATTGAACATCACAAAGGAGCTACAGTTCAGGGCTAAAATGGTCCAAAACTTTCAAGAGTCTGGGGCACCTAAATCTCACCAGATTTTAGGAAATCAGTGATGCCTAGACCAGACAGTCATTTTTTGCAGGGCTGGCTCTGGCTGCACTGCCTCAAACCCTCTGTGGAAGGAAGCATGGTCCTGCTGCCTCAGCCTTTTTCTCCAGAATTTCAGTAGCTGGAAGGGGAGACACGGCTCTTTTACCTGCTGGGGCAGGGCTCATGGGGCATTGCTGCACCTATCACCACCAGGGCTGGCTTCCTTGCCAAACACAGGCAAGGAGGATCCAATAGTTTCCCTCTGGATTCCACACCTGACTTGTTAAGCCTATAATCTGATGCTTCACCAAGTAAAATACATGGTTTAGACACATGGTTTGGTGATGTCACACTAGGATTTCACACCATTGTACTAAAGAAAAAGTAGGTTGAGGTATTTTAAGTCATGCTGTTAGTCAAACCTGATTAACAGATTATTTTCCACTGACATCATTTCTTTATTCTATTTACAAGCTAAATAGCCCAGCCACTCAATTGATAAATGCTCATTTTCCTCTATCTTAATTAACTAAATATTCTTTTACTTAAACAAGCCCTCATTTTTCCATAGACATAGTAATAGATCCATTAGCAGGGTCTATCTGAGACCAGGAATCTTTTATTTATGAGGACAAGTCCAAATGGTTACTATTTTTTAATGTTTTTATTTTCCTTGATACTATACACCGTGTAATGGCTTTGGTCCAAACAGTAATCACACAATGGGTGCCGTTCCTTCTTTCTTGACCTATCACACTCCACATGATTTAATCCATTGTTTTGGATGTTGCTGATGATTTATTGTATGAAAAATGTAAATGATCTGGATGGCAGATGTTTTATATTTTCTGACCATTCATTTTCAGTGGGAATGTAATTAAAATTTATGAAGTGTATCTGCTGAATTGCATTGGCAATTGATGATCTCCTCCAGTGCTGTCTGTCTGGAGATGATGAGTGATTGTGGACAGTGAGATGTGTTGACAAGGGCAGAAACAGACGTGATGTTACTGTCATGAGTGAGGCTACCTGCAAAAAGGCTGCCGCTTTTTTTTCCTTCCTTTTTTTCCCACAGGAAGAAGGTGGCAACCAGAGCTGTCTTTCTTCTTGCAAGACAGAGTACAAAGCCTCTGCACATTCCTGAAAGCTGTCACTCTTCACAAGTGCAATCTCTGTCTCTCTCAGCAATGGGCATCTGGAAGCCACGATATCACTTACAACAACCCATGTCAAAGATATTAATTAAATTCCTGATGGCCACCCAGAGAAGCTAATGAGTGTAAATTTCACAACATCCCAACTCATAAGGCAACACGCTTAACCTTTTCAGCGTTGATATCCTTCCTCCAGGAGGGAACTGAAGCAGTGAGCTGTTTGGCAAGGCAGCATGGTAAGGAGGAACAGGGGAAGAAGGAGATGCTTGGTCTGCCATGGTTTGAAATAGAAATGGACTGGAGCCAGATCTGCCAGAGTTCAATATCCCACAAGCCTGAAACAGAACAGGAAAGATTGTTTGCAGAATTGAGATCCCAGGTAGCAGTTTGCACAGAGTCCTTATGACTATGAAGTGGAGTGGACCTCTTCACTTAAGCCCCTTCCAGCTTCATGTGCAAGCCCAGCAGCTCTGGTCGTACACCCCATGAGCTATACCCACTGGGCTTTGACTTCCCCCTGCTCTTGGCATAGAATGTGTCTTGCGTTTCCAAGTACTGTGGAGGAGACAACACAGCATTACTATCATACCACCATACCACTTCCTCTACAGTAAATGTACAAACACCCTAAATTAGCATGTAGTGAGTAATATAAGTGCTATAGGACCAACATCTGGAACTGTGGAGGATTTTACAACACCCGTCCTTGTCATCAGATATTTTGATCCCTTGAACGTTTATAGTGCTTTCCTAATCCACAAACCTCATTAAGTATATTTAGCATTAGACTGCAATAAAAGAGCCTTCACTCTTAAGTCATGTGGCCACCTCATGGTAAATGAGGATTTTATTCCAAAAGGAAACCCCAAAGGTAGTTTGTCACCAATGCCCCAACCCCAGTCCCACTGCAGTTAATGACACTACTTCAAATGAGTTCTGTCAGGCAAGGTAGGGTTCAAGAGAAGTGATTGTAGCTATCAGTTGATGAGCCCTTCTTGTGCTGATGTCAGTAGGCATCTTGCCATTCATTTCAAAAGCAAGCATTACAAGCTCAAGAACTAATCCAAGCTTCAGGCCTGTTGGTGATTGTGACATTTGAAAGTGTATGATTCAAAACAGACAAGGGATTGAAATGGCAGGTGCAGCAGATGGTCAAGATCCTGTTACACAAAGGCATTTTTGACTCGCTCATGAATGCTCCCAGCTCCGTTGCTCCTATGTGTCTCTGGCCTGTGACAGGGAACCGTGGCAGGGGAGAAGAAAGAATGAGAGAGGAATGCAGACCAGGTTGGCTAGGCAGATTTTGGAAAAACCCAAGGAGTAAAATATACTCTCAGCAGTCCTCATCCTACAAGAGGCTTAGCAAATACTACAAAGCTCTGGGAGCCAGGTAAGGTTGAGATCATCTTCTGGCTTCACTGTTGTCTTATTGAATACCTCAGTTTACCTATCCATACTCTTAGGCAATGTCCCTTACCTGGCTTTGTATGTCAAAACTTCATCCATTAATACTGATGTCAAAGAGGGCATTCAGCACCTCACAGGAGGGTGAGTGCACCTGCATTAGTTAGCCATAAATCATGGGAAAAAACACTTTGAAGTGTCATAGAGATTTAATGTGGGATACAGAACAGAAGGGGAATGTGATGAACTGAGCCCCAAGCCCCAAATAAGGAATTTAAAATGCACCTTCCCCTTAAAAGTGTCAGCAAATGAAGAAAAAGAAGAGCGAGGGAGCCCCAAAGGCAGCAATTTTGAATGCTTTAGTTTCCTCTATTGACTTTAATTAAGCTCACCCAGGATTGCAGGCCTGTCACTTGGGGAACCTTTCCATAAAGAAAAAAGGAGTTTGCTCCCCAGGTGGGTTTTCCCAAGTTTCTCAGGCTCTTACCACAATATATGCCTGGCATCCATGACAGGGTCGTCAAAAATAATAGCTAAGGAATTCACTGTCTGTCATTCCAAAATAATTATATATGGGGCTTTACTTGCACTTGAGATGGGTTATATATTTCATTGAGAAGTTCCACATAGACTAAAACATATATTTATATGTATGCATGTGATATAATGAGATTGCACAGATTAATGGTCAAATAAAGAATATGGGGGAACAGAAGTCTGTAAACATGCATGTGAACCATGTTGAGAAAGTAGGCAGAGAGGAGTGTGATTCCAAGGTTAATTACAAAATAACATTTTATTAGTCCTTTATCTGTAATCAGTAATTAATCACCTACTTTGATGTGAAATTCGGCCTTACAAATACACTGTGGCAGTTGTCCCATAAATACGAGCCAAGTTTTAAGGGTCAGACAGAACCATAGTGAAGATAGCAGTGTATTCCCCTCAGCTGGCTGGAAGGGACTTTTTGTGCCTCAGCATCGTGCCTGTGTCTATGCATGCAAAAGCTTTTGGGTGCTTGTAAAGTCAAAATAGTGCAGGGGAAAAAAAAAAAAAAGAAGAGCGCCTGCAAGCAGAAGGGGAGGAGGTAGTATACTCAGTGGTATTCTTCAGGTGCACAGTTTGAATAAAAATGCAAAACAGGATGCTCCCATTCAGTAAATATTATCATTTTTATTCACTCATTAATTAAGTTGCTTAATTGCTGCTGTCAAAAGACTCTTGAGTTTGTGACTGCAGTTGTGGCACTGTTTTGATAGTAGCTGAAGAAGGAAAAAGGCAGTATCACTTGGCTTGCTCTATACCTGATAAAAAGGAGGCACCGATGACAGGAGATCGTAATGAAGCGGCAGAGTTTACACATAGAAAACCATGGATATTTCCAGGAAAAAGGGGAAAGGTCAGCTTTATGAAATGCATCAGATGTTATTTCACTGGTGTGATCAATGCACTGTAGCTTGCACATTGCCTTTTCATTCATTACTCCATGAAAATAATTTTTGCGCAAAATATTTCCCCTGTTTTAATCCAACTTGCCATGATGGGCCAGAAATGGAAATGGACTCACACCATGCCAGCCAACAAAATTATAATTTTTTTTTTCCTAGATGTCTCCAAAGGATTATTTTTAAATGGTTTAGGAACTGTCTCTTCCAGGACAATAGATGGACAAACACGTAGTCCTTGTGTTTATTATGCATATGTTTGAGACACAACCTATTGTGTCTCAAATGATGATCAGTCACTCAAGGATGGTGACCACATCACTCAAGACATTCTTAGAATGGATGCCCCCTTTACTGCAGGCATATCACACCAATGAAGTGCTGTGGTCATGATAAATGAAGGTGTCTGTGCAAATGCCCAACGTAAGTGTGAAGGACCCTGCTGACATGGGTCAAAACCACCAAGAACCATTTATTGATTCTAGTTACTAAATCAACTAAATGGAAGACAACTTCCAAAACAGGTTGTTTAGAATTAGCTATGGTGCATCTGAAGTCAGATCACTACATGTACACCTATAAGAAGGACTAGAGGTGTTCAAGGTTATAGTCTGGCTCATGAGTCACAGAAGGAAAGACTACTGCACACAGACTAGTAAACAGAAAGAACTGAGCAAAGAGAGATTAGGGCTAGGATGCTGGAGGTGGTATGTACCCACCAATTTTACCTTAAGCTACCCATTTCTCAGCCATATCTCTCAGTCCTAAACTCAAGATTGCAGTTAAATCTATATAATGATTCTCTGCTCATAGCCCTTCTGTTTCAGTCCTGTGTAATGAAGCAGGTGAGCACTTCAGGAACGTATTTCTGATCAAGAGGAAGAATTCAGCTTCATGCTGGAGCTCCCTTACGCAGACATGGAGGGGAGTACAATGAGTCCTGGTGGCCTCTCCTGTGCACCATCTGAGGAGTGTCACAGCGGGGTCTTATTTTGAGTTTTGAGGTGTTTCACATTGGACATAGTACTGGTTTGGATAAATTTCAGAGAGATTATGAAGGCCCCCAAACTCTCTGACCCTTTTAATTCTTAGGTCTTTCATTGCATCTCAGTCTGTCCCAGATACACTTGCTAATGTCTTCCCACTTCTGCTGAGATAAGACTACACTTTATGCTAAATTGTGCAATGCATTTTATAATGTACACAAAGATTCTCCAGGAGAGAAGCAAATCCAGTACACTGTTGTGAACATCTCATCTCCAAAACTGAACCTAGGCTTTCTGTGTTGAAAGGCTACTGGCCTACAGCATCACACTGCCTTAGCTGTCAAGTTTGTACAATGCTTACAAGTTGTTTAAAAAAAATACATTGGCATAATTGCATGATTTATAGGCACTTGCTGCACTCATTGCTTTTCATTCCAGCAGAATGAAAAGAAAATGCAAAACTGCTATGAAACATCCCATTCTACACTTTGGAAGGTGTGAGCAAAGATAAGCGTTCAGACATTTCAGCCAAAAAAGTCATAAACTGCACCCATTCATATTACTAGATTTTGTGGGTCAGCACAGCCCTTTAGAATCTTCAGGCCAAGGAAATGCAAAGGTGCTGACTGAAGAGCTGGGACAGCTTTACCTTGGGATAAGCTGAAAAGGCTGGCAGCTTCAGCTGTCTACTCAGCTCCTCATGTCCAGATGTCTAAGCTCCTTGTCAATCAGCTCCCAAATCACTGTAGTTTACAGGGCAGACTTTTCACTGCAACCATCAATGATTTTGATTTGCCTTAGAACGCTTCAGTATAAACACTAGCTGATTTCTATGGGAGATGGCACAGGGTAGAAAGAGGTACCTCCACCACTTGTCCCCATACAGGTGGTCCCCAGCAGGCAGAGTCCCAATGTACTTAATGTACTATATTCCTCACTGTGCTTTTACAGAAACACCCAGAGCACTGAAACATGGATTTCATTGCACTACAAACCTGAAGCATGCACAAACTGCTTTTCCATACAGTTTTTGCCGCCGGGTCCTGGAACTGGACAGTCTCTGGTGTTACAAGAATAGTGTCCCTGAACATCCTCCTTTTCTGACCCTAACCAGTTCCTGCAACAACACTGTCAAAGCACCTGGACACTCATCCTGCTGCTCTGGAACACAGGATGCTGAGCCTGCATCCTCATGAAAATCTCAATACACCTCCTGTCCCAGTTTGTGCACGCAGTAGTAAACGTTTCTTTACATTTTAACTGTATGTTTTGCCTCTTCTTCTCTGATATATCCAAATACCTTTTCTTCTGCTTTTCCTTAACCTTCCTTGTATCTTTTGCTTCTTTTCCCGTCTAGTAGCTCCATCATCTAATCCTGGGGAGCAGAAGTTACAAGAGTCACTGCAAAAGGACATTGGTTTTCAGAAGAAAACGCTACTTCTTAGCCCTTCCCAGCAGAGTTTCTCAAGTGTACTCTGAAGCTTATTTAGGCATCTCTGTCAGTGCCCAGCAGTTAAATTATGCTCTGATAAAAGGAGAAATGACCCAAAGGAAGTGTTGTGGTTTGACAGGAAGGGACCTAAATTTAACTACAAGAAAAAGCAGGTGATGTAAGTTCTTGATATAAGCTCTCAAACAGCCACCTGGACCTGAGTAACTCCTTAAGTAATTCCCTGATATAGCAGCAGTAGGCTCTGCCTAGAGACTGTAATAAATTGCCAGAGCACGTTATTCCCCAAGGACCCAGCAGGCAAGCACATTGAAAGCTTCCTTGGGAAAGAAAAAAAAAAAAAAAAAAAAAAAAAGAAGGAAAAACGCAAAGCAAGGTTCAGCTGCTGTCCTGTCCTTGGGCTTCTGTTTCCTTAATGCTTTCCCCAGCACAATGTAGTCAGACCAGATGATTCAGAAATGGGAACTGGCACCCTCTGCACCCTTTGTCATAAGTCCCAGGGATATGAGCTCGATCCTCCACCCTGGCAATTGCCTCCAGAGCCGCCAAGCAACAGCCACTGCTCACTCCTCTCAGACAGAGGGGACATCCCCTTCTGACACCAGATGAGGCACCAGGATGACTCCACAGTTTCCCTTTGGTATGTGCTGCTAGAAGTGGGCAGAGAGCAGCCATGGGGTCTAAGGGGCAGAGCCCCTGGGAGGGTCAGGAGGGGCCAGATCAGGACAATTTAAATTGTTCAAGGGTGGCTGCACCCTCCAGCGTGTGACAACATTCCCATTGGGGTTCAGCTGGCCAGCCTCCTTGGCTGGGTGTTGCAGGTGAGGGGAGGCAGAGATGATGCTGTGGAGCTGAAGGCAGTCATCCTCCAGCCCCATCCCCAGCCAGGCACCTGGCGTCCAGCGTGGGGCTGGAAATGAAGCGGAGGCAGGTTACAGTCTGTGGACACCAGGAGACCAGGGTCTTGCCTTGGTGCACGTGTGGGAGTTGAAAAGAGGGTCAGGGGGTGATGGAGAGTTCAGCCCCGGGCTGAGCGATGGCCCTGCCCATGCAGGAGGGGGACGTCCTCGGCCCCCAGAAGAGTCACTGGAGGTTCATCCCGCCGGGGAGGAATTCCTCCCAGCAGCAGCCGTCCCGCTGATGAATTGCCCTGTGGGCAGGGCTGGCGGCCCGTGTGCCCCCTCCCGCACAGCTGTGCCCCAGCCCCCGGCAGATGTGCGCTGCCACCCACCGCGCCAAACACAGCACATGGCCCCCGGGAGGGACCGGGGGGCGGCACGGGCAGACCCAGGGCACCAGGGTTTGCTTGCAGCTTCGCTCACCCCAGCTCACCCAGGAGGGAGAGGCAGTGCTGGAGCTACCTGGTTTCTCTGGGAAATCCCAGCAAAGTCTGCACATTCCTCACGCCACCTGTTGCTAAAGGGAGCATGGCAAGTGAGGCAACGAGGTTTGCTGGGAGGTTCTCTCTTCGGTCACTTAAAAACTCACCTGAAGCTTTGTTCAGGTGGACCCAGTTCACAAAGCACTGAGTATTGCCACCATCCCTGACTTCACAAGGCGGGGATCATGCTCCAGACATGGGGAGACCAGACTGTCCAGACATGACCATGGGTATCATATAAATCATGACACCTTTCGAGCTGTATGATGAGTTATGATAATGTTTTTTTGTCTGCCTCAACTACTGGTTTTGCAGCAGGTTTTTAACAGCAACAACAGCTTTCTGTTTAAAGGGTCTTCAGAACAAATACTTTGAAAAATTTTAAATATATATATTTTATTATGTTTTTATAAAAAAAAAACTGCGAGAAATGGAAGTGATTATTTTATCTTCCAGTTGAACCATGATGGATCAAAGCAAGAAAGTATGTATCTCAAAACTGACACATCCCTAAAAATTTCATGACTGTTGCTATTTGATGTGACACGTCACAGAATTTTATGTCAAGCTGAAGAAAATGTGACAACTTATATGTAGTAGTTTCAGAAACAGTTTAAGTGCAGTATTGAGAAGTGTATCTGCAGGGTTTTTACATTCTGCTTGTTCCCAGACTTAAGAAAAGCAACCCCATATGCTTTAAACTTCTGCACCCCATTAATTAAGTCAGAGCTTAAAAGTAATACTGAAAATAATTGGCTGGATTAGAAAAGGCTGTGAGTGAGCTGGGAAGTTACCATTGCACAAATATTAATAAATCACTTTTCCTGTAATTAGCAGAAAAAGAAGAGTGCAATGTGGTGAGCTAGCAGTTGTTTTGCAAAAGTATGTTGGCTAGAGCCTGTCATCCCTCTTCCTTTCCCTTTCCACACTCAAATCCTTCCAAACCAAGATACAGCTGCTGGTGCCATTTGTGAGAAACCAGCAAGGGCAAAACAGAATTTTGACAAGGTTAGAAGAAAATAAGGAAATAAGCCAAATGATTGAGACTGTTAATAAGTTATTAATGTTATGCTATTGTTATCAAAAATGGAATAGTTCAGCTTCACAATCTTTATCCAGGCTCCTGAAAGGTGTAATTTTATAGCAATGTTAGGCAGTGCAGGAGAGTGCTAAGCACCCCTTATCCTTCGCTCAGCATTTTCCTAGGTGTAGCTCGTGTGGTGAGAAAGCATTATAAAGAGCTCTAAGCCTTCCCTATTCTAAGGGGAAATCCAACATTTGCAGGTTTCCAAACTGAAGTCAATAAATAAGAGCAATGTTTTGCAAAACGAAAATAATGTTCCCTTTTAAAAGCATCACTAAGAACGCTAGCTAATTGTTTTCTTTCAGCAAGCGAGTAAATAGCTATATAGTTTTCTTGCTTGAGCACACACAAATAATCCAAGGTGCAAAATAATCACAGCCTTCCTGATTCAACAGATTTCCCAGACATAGATTCTGGCTTGCTGTTCTCCTGGATAGTTTGTCCACCTTTCCTTGGCATTCTGTTTCCTAGTTATCTCTTTCCTGATGCTCAAAAGCTCACCTTTTTGTTCCCAGAAAGATCGTCTTCTGCCTCTGGATTGTCCCTTTTGTACATGCTCAAGGTTCTCTTCAACTTTTCTAAACAACCTCTGCTGTTCTGCTTTACCCTCGGGGAATCTCCCTGAAAGACAAATTTTCCTGCAAATGGATTTTAACTGTTACTTCCCAGGTAAAAAAGAGAGTCCCAGGTTGTTTTCCTTAACAGTTTAATAAAATAAAGAAAGAGGAAATAAAGAAAAATAAAAGAAAAAGCACTTCAAATCACTCAAGACATTAAAAGTTCATATACTCATTCTAGATATCCCCTGATATTTTTGGCTCCTCAGCCACAATATAATGAACTTCTGCAGCCCTGTATCTCTGCCCTTTTGCACACACAAGTTCCATTAACTTCAAAGGGAGCCGTGCATGCACAACAGTGACATGTAAAGTCTCTTCAATCCTTTAAGCTTTCCAGAATTTAGTATTTATTACTAACTCAAAATAGAAGCTTTTTTTTTTCTTAAAAACAATCTAAGAATACTGACCATCTCTCCAGCAAAGCACTTAGGCACACAGTAAACTTTGAGCAAATGAATAGTCCTGTTTGCATTCCATAAGATAAATTAAATTCTCTTTTAAGTCAGTAGCACCATTTATGTGTTTAACACTAGGCATGTGTTAAGCACTTACCAAATCAGGACCATAGGAGAGATACTACTTCATCAAAGATACTAGTCAGATCACAGAGAGTAGGAGCATGACTACTCCTTCTTCATCTCCCAAAAACCTAGGGTCTTCTGCTGACCACTTGTCCAACATAGAATGATATTATCATTAACAGGCAGACCAGCAGCCAAACTCCTCCCTCCACTCCCACATCACACACCAGAGATCCAAAGTGCCAGAAGAACAGAGGGAGGAACAAGTCAATGCACTCACTCACCGCATATTGGGTGAAGACAGGAGCAAGCCAAATCAGGAACCATTCCATGGGAGATAGAATCAGCCAGGCAATAAGTCAAATTACTTAGAATTTTCTCAGAGAGAGACTCATGATCTTGCCCAACCATCCTGGGAACTCCACTTGCCAGTGGAAGAAGAATCAGGGAGTTCTTTTGAGAACCAGAATCCCCACACAGCACATGCACTGCATAGGCCAAACTCCAACCACAAGCAGAGTCAGCTCTTATAGAGGTGGCTTCTTGCCCCACCTCCAAGTTACTGTGGACGGGGGGGGCACCTGGTGGTGATCTCCTCATCAGTTCCCACCCAAGGCTGGCCAGAGCCTGGGTGAAAACCAGTCAGGAGGGTCTTTCTTGCCTGGTTGTGGACATCATCCATATGCCAACCCTCATTCAGGACTGGAGGTTTAAACCCCAGCATTTCATTTGGGCTAGCGTATTTAACTATTTTATTCTTCTCCTGAACGTGTTGGGTTTGTGCATTACAGTCATGGGGGGCAAACCTCAGTTCACCCTGCGCCCTTCCCAGGAAGGAGGAATGAAGGGTTTGTGTTTGGTGCTCCCCACAGGCTGCACCTGCAGCAGCACAGCGCCATGCTGTCCCGCAGAGGGGACCTGTGGTTGAGCCACAGCTTATCTACAGCTACTTTTGCATGGCCAAAGGTCAACCCAGTTCACATCATCAATGGTAAAAATCACATCAATTTCAGCTACATTCTTTGCGTAATAAAGTTTTTCTTTGGAGTGACCTCTTACTTTTGCACTTGCCTTTAGAGCACTCATTACACTTCAGATATTCCATAACTGCCACAACTGTTATTCTTGCTTACTGTACAGTTTCTATTGGCATCACCAAACAATGAGAACCAAATAAATTCTGATATGTATTCATAACCGATTCAAGAAAATCTTGAGGGTGAGAATCTGGGACTGGGAAATTTTTTTCTATCCACCAAATGTTTTTGCACAGCAGAGAAAGAACAAAGAGAAATTATGCTGTTTATTTTGATGATTCTGAGAAACTAAAATTCACCCTGCTCATCTCAGGAGCAAACAGCTGGCAAACAGCTGACAACATAGATATCAGTCAACTCCCACGTATCTCACAATATAATACAATAAATATAGGTAATAATGATATGACATGACAGGATGCATCTTTTATTGAGTGTGTTAAAAAAAAATCTTAGATAAAAGTATATGGAAAAGATTCTAAGGAGTATTCCTTTCTCTTTTTGCCACTCTTTCTTTCCTTCTTTCATAACATGGTTGTATATTTGCGATTTTTCTGTAAATTATGGTTTCTATTTGAAACATTTTTCTTTAATTTCCATATTCCCAAAAAGTCATTTTACTATTTATGTGGTCAAATCCCTCCTAATGCGATTTGATGGAACATAAATAGTAATATGACTTTTTATGTTATCTATTGCCTATGTAGAGTTTTCAGAAACCCTATATTATAGCCTTGTATCAAACCCTGATAATTTTCAGAGGTCATCACTATAATATATGGCTGGTAGACTGCTATTGTGATGCTGTTGTCAGCCAAAAACCTTGCCTTCAAATGTGTGCCCAAACCATAGTATAACATAAATCAAAATATGTGTCTGCTTAGCCATATATCCATTCTGTGACTTTAAATATCTTTAGAATCACGAGTGCAGGACAGGACATGAGGGACTTTTATAACCAATGTTGGAAACAACTGGCCATCAAAAAAAAAAAAAAAGGTCTGCACGTTATAATCCTACAGCAGAAATGAGCATTCATGTGCATTTTTAATAAGGGCATAAGTTTGCTTTGAGTGGTAAGCCTCACATTGCTGCATATAACTGTCTCAGCCACTATGCTATTAACCCCTGAGCAAAATACTTGGTAACCCTTTCACCCTACACATACTCAGCCTCACATACACAATTACAAGGTTTTCTGCATTAGTTATGATCACCTCCCTGAGATGGTTAAGCTAGCTGATGCCAGGCAGCAGATGATGCCCAGTGAACATGTTTGGATGGAGGTATTGGTTTAAAAGGGCCTCATCCATAGGGATGCACAGATAAGGTATTTTGACTCAGAATTACACTCGGATTTGAAGGCAAACACTAAACCTACCCATAGCCCTTACTCCAATGTGCTCCTATAGGAGAATTTAAAACATTCCTTCTCCCTTTTACATTTCCAAATCTCCCATCAGCTTGGTTTGTGAACACCAGCCAACTCTGACCACCTCCTGGACTATGGGGCTCTGTTAATTTTATTTCAGATACCACCACGTTGCCTTTACACACTTGTTCTAGAGCAGGAA
>NW_008604837.1:183764-236006 GCF_000691845.1 Merops nubicus
GAACCCTGAACATGCAATGCAGAGCTGCATGTGAATGTCTCTCACTCGCAGGTGCTACAAGATAGGGCTTTTCTCTGGTCTGTGAACACTGTACAAGTAAAATCACCATCCACTGCCAAAACAGCATCCTCCTGCAAGGTAATTGCAGAATATATGGAAAAATCTAGAGGAAAGTGCCCTCCATCCCAGCAGCAGTTAATTTTTTATGAAGCTTTTTGTGTCCAATAAGAGGTTCTGCAAAGTTTCATAAAGTGTGCATTCTCCTGACACCACTAATTCCATCGAACCTTATCAAGCTAACTGTGGGAGTTAGCATTATAAACACAGGATCAGGACTATAGCATGTGAAATCCTCAGAGATGGAAGTACAACATAGTTTGAAAATAGTATTTCTATTAATAATGAACGCTCTCGATTTATACCAGATTTAGTAATGTTTCTGGGTACACAGCATTCTTCTGTTGTTGTCCCAGATGCTCTTCTTTCTGATTAATTTGGTTCCCTTTCACAAATGAGCACCCCCTGCTCACCTTGGGAAAGGCACTTAAGGGAAAAGGGCAGTTCAAATTGCAAAAACAGGGAACAGACTGTAATAAAGTGCAGGGAAATTCCATGTAAATGTGGCCCTTAATTTTTTAGGCCTCTGTAACTTATCAGTACCTTTCAACAGGGCTAATGTCAGGTACTGTACAGCATTCCTTATTTTCAGAAAGCTGTTTCCTAAGGTCCAGATGATGTTATAAGTGGTATAACATGACTCAAAGTAGTTTTGCCAGATGTGATATCCCCTGTTGCAGCCTCAAATAGACTGAGAATGAGGAATGCATGCTCCATTAATTTCCATTGGAGTGAAGAATGCGTTATTCCTTTGCCATTCCCATACTAAGAAATCTTCACATAGTCACAGCTTTATTTTTTTTATTCAGGAAGCCATACATTCCAACATTCTCCTGTATTTGCTTTTTGAGGATGTTCACTGACTTTTTCCTTTGTCACTTTTGCAACACATACGTACAGTCCTGTCTACACACACCAACACAAATTACGTCCTCGGGGGAATATCTACAATGACCTGTTACTTTGAGTATTTCATAGCTGGTTTTCTCCTTCCAGTGATTAAACCCACAAATTTAGTTAATGTACAGAGCAGGTTTTGTGCATAAATCTACCCCCCATAATTGCTTTTAAAATGCTGGAACCACTCTCAGATGCTGTCATCCATTTCTTAGGTGGTGGCCTCCTTCTTTTGTGCATTCAGTAAATCAAAATTTACGTGACTATTTCCCACCAGACATTTGTGCAAGGTTGATAGTTTTCTGTGTGGTCTTTTTAAATAGCATTTTTGTCAGATTTGGGAAAAGATACGTACATAAATAAAAAGAATTTACTAGAAAAGCTCCTAAAGGATGTTAACTGCTGAACAGTCATTAACAGAGGGAGAAGCTCATGACAAGTCTCTCTCACATTGTTATCCTGGTCATTACAAATCGTTCCTCTCACACCATCATTCTGAAGTGTTACTTTATTATTAAAAAGTGTCAGTAACTTGGTCTTTTCTGAATTAACTCCTCTTCACCTCTAAATGACAAGAAAAAGGGATATGTGTCTTTTTAGCCAGTCAGCAGAACTGCGCTAATTCACACTTTGCTAATCCCCACGCTCTACTATCCACACACAGAAAATGGTGGCCTTCCACAGTGAAGCTTAAACAGCACCGATGGCGTTGCAATAGATCCCATGTTACTACAATTTCACCGTGATTATAAATATCTATTACAAAACATTTGTGAGTGTGCTCAAGATGTACATCTAGGTAAAAGCAAATTGCTTGTATAAAAAAAATCAAAGTCACAAGTACAGTCTGCTTTCTGTTGCCATCATTTCTAAAAGTTTCTTCACTTGCCAGTTCAGAAGTTCAATAGCTGCCTCTGGACACCCTAATCCTTGCTACAAATTGGGGAAGTTTCTACCATATTTATGCCAGACTTTGCCAGAGCTGTTATTAATTTTCAATACTCAGCAGCTGCACCTCTCCGTTGAAGTGAGTTTAAAACACACCTAGTGTTTCTCACAAGAAGGATATAAAGTGTACCTAGAGAGGTTAACTCCCAGTTCATCTCAGGTACTCACTTCTGTCATAAAAACGTATTAGCAGAAAGCTAGAAATGTAGCCCAGCTCCTCAGCTGATGTAAGCTGATACACTTCCACTGATTTCATAAACTATGCTGGGTTGTTTCAGAGGAGGATCTGTCAAAATCCATCACTGCTTTGAAAATTGTATGGGGTGATAATCACAGAGAATATTGCTACATGTCTGACATATTGCACCAATATTGTTCAAACATGTTGGTTTTTTTTTCCTTGTGTAGCAAGTTGCTTTGCAATGCATGAACAACACTAAAATTAGGATGATGCTAGTAATTTCCTGATTGCTAAACTAAGCACATAGTCTGAAAGCCTGAGAGTGGGAGAAAAAGGTAAAAAGCTCTCAGGTTCATGAAAAGACACAAACATGCTCTTAAAATATAAAGAAACATTTTTAAAGCACAGGTAGGAAGCTGAGCTCAACCTCAGGGAGAATGCTTAGTGATTTAACAAAACCACTGGAGTGTTACCAGCATAACCAAGGTCGGAAATATCACCTACCAAAACCACTGCAGGGAATAAGGCAGTGGAAAGCCAGCTTCACCACAGTGAGCCACCCATGCCCAAGGCTGAGCCCCAAGGCTGCTCCTCAAACACCTTTTTCATCAGTGCAACCCATCAGCTTCCCAGGGCTTCCCAGAATTCCAGGTGTGTTTTGAAAGCAGTGAGTGGTCTGTCCACAGAGAGTGACAGGTTATAATGAGATCTTTCTTGCAGAGTTTTTCAACCATACTAAGGTATAAAGGAGAGTGGAAGTCCACCTAATGGAGATTGTCCTTTGGAAATCTTCAGGATCCTCTCTACTGCAGTTGAAGTTCTCATATTTGATGACCTTCTCATTTGGCTCCTGCTCCAGTCCCCTCCAGACGATGACATTATGACAAGTTTATTAATGAGAACATGGGCTTCTGTTGTCCATATCTTCCTCCACCTTCCGTGGTATCAGCGCCAGCATTTCTTCTCCCCTTTCCTGTTCTGTTTGTGATGGTGGGTAGTGCCCTTGTTCCTTAACTATCCCACAACCATTTTGCCCATAAACAAAATGCTGGTCTCCCTCCTTTGCTTTGTCAAACACTGCTGCTGTTGATTCCTCCCCTTTGCCAATGCCACAACACTCACTCACTCCTCATTTTGAGGTTCATCACATTTAGCTGCACAACAGAAGAAAGGGATGCAATCACAGCACAGCCATGGTCAGCCACGTTGGGTGGCTGAACATGTGTGACACTGGTAGTGAAGTTGTACTTCAAAGCTTTCACCAGTTTGTCTGTGAAAAACACATTGGACTCTTTGCTGCTATGCTTTCCTTGATATTAGATGTATATGTCTTAGCTAGAAGGCAATAACATGACTCTCTCACAGAGAGCTTGCACCCTCAAGCTTCTGACTAGTTGTATCTGAAGGAGAAGGATAGCGATCCAGGGGCAGGGGAGATGTTCCTTGCTCCATCACAGCTTTGACTGCAAACACATGGAAGTCCTGTAGCTCCTCAGATTCTTGTTCATGAAGTGCTGTGGGGCTGGGCAAGTGGCAGGACATTTCTGCACAACTCAGCTGCAATGGCAGGCACAGGCAGCTAACCTAGCCCTGAACAGCCGAGGTAACACACCAAGGTTGCAAACAATACCAGCCTACTTGAAAACCAGGTATCTTTTTCACATGGGAAGTGGCTCCAAACAGGTCAACCCTAACTGATGCTGCTCAGATCAGGCAGATATTGGTAATTTCGCTCTTGCATCTGCTTTGCAGATGCCACTGTATCTATGCAGCAGATTGCAAAACTGAAGGCTGTGAGGCACTTGGAGACTCTGGCTAGAGAGACCAGACCAATAAAGACCAGAGATCACTACTCCCTTTCCACCATCCCAAGTCCTAAGCCCTTCTTTTACTACACATTATTTGACTTTTCAGTTTTATGAACTGCACTGAGCTGAATGAAGCATATGGACTAATTTACCTCTTTCTGTTCACTGTCTTATCTATGGATGGATTGTGGTTTCTTCCCCTCCACCAATTATCTGAGTTTATCTGACAGAGTGTTTTTCATAGAACAGTTAATCAGGAGTATTCAAAAATATAAGCCAAATTACTCTAGCTAATACTGGCCACATGAGAAACATGTTCTTTTCCTCTTTCAGCTGATTTGGTGTACTCAGACACATCTCCATAGCAAATATTTATATCTCCACCATTAACATTCTACTTCAGCCTATTAGAGTTTTGGTGCTCTATTCTATTTGTAGCTTTAATAATTTTAAAAAGCGCTTTAAAAAAAATATTTCAAAACATAGATCTCTATAATAAATAACACAGATAGATTACCATCAATCTGAGCACTCAAAAATTATTGCAAAGCATGAGAGTTTCTACCTTTCCTTCAAATGATTTCTAATGTGGTAGTATAATCCTTCCTTCTCCATTTATTATCCTATTTATAATCTTCTACTAACCTTTATGTTACCATTTGTTCCTAGTGCTTACTCAAATAGGGAACCTGAACTTAAATCCTTCCCTGGGGTCTGGCAAAGATTTAGGTGGCACTGACTGCCGCTCTGCCCTTCCTCGCATGGCAGACCAAAAAGTATGTGGATTTATTCTTGCCCACAAAGATTCCTTCCCATTCAAAGATATTCAAAGTGCCACAGGCACATAAAAGGTATTCCTTGGGCTGTATGGGCCCATAAACACTTCACTGAGAGCAGAACCTTGTTTTCTCAATGGGCCTATGTGGATAAAATTGAATACTATGGAGGGAAGTAAAATCAGGTTATAAAACTGTACCCACCCATCACTTCATGTAGTGTACATGCCACAGCCTGATCCCATTCTGTGCCGCTCTGCATCCAGAGTAGCTCCATTAAGGACACCACATTTTGGACTTTCTCTGTGTCACTGGGAGCCAGGACTTGGCCACATGGAGCCACATCCTATCGTTTATAAGCAGCCATCACCCTACTGTGGACCTTCTGATCCCAGCTACATAAGGCCTACCTACCTTATACATGCTCTCTCAGACATGCAAACCGTAATGTTATTAGGCAGATGCTTTCCTTAGCCCAGGCGATCTGCAAGTCCTGATCACGTGTTTTCTGGTCTCACAGCCCCCTCCGTTTCATTTTTGCTCCATGCTTTTGGATTGCAGTCAGTGAGCTATTTCAGTGGTGAGCCAGAACAGGCTGCACAGAGCTGCTCCCACAGATGATGACACGTATGAGATACAAGAAGTGATGACGCCAGTGTCAGCAATTGGTACATATGGCCTTTATGGCTGGCACAACGAAAACATGGAAAAGTCTTGCCTGGAAGGAAAGCTTTTTCCTCTCTGGGTTCTGGGGTTTTGGTGCGTTTTCTGAGAACTTGCTCAGCCCCAAGTAAAGAGCTTCAATTAAAGTTTCCACCGTAGCCAGACCGCAGACTGTGCTTGTGGCACCGCTGCTACAACCCCAGCTGCAGTGTCACAGCCAGGCATGCATTAAGCCCAGGACTCATGGAGGGGTGGAAGGGGGGAAAGAAGTTTTCTCTTCCACCTGCTGTGCTGGGTTGCAAGCCCTGCATCCCCCCACACATTGTCCTTAGCTTTCCCTGGCTCACCTCTTGCTACCCAGTGTCCACCTATGACAGCTCACTGCCAATGAGAGCTGTTAGGGGGGTAAAACACCCAAATACCCAGCACTCCTGCAAACAGCAGCAGTGAATCCAGGCTCTGCTGGACCCCTGCCAACCATTCTCTGTCAGCAACATGCATTTTATTACGAGAACAGATAGAGCAAGCCTGAAGCACTGCTCTCGCCCAGCCAAAGCCATGAGAGGAGTGCTTTGCTCCTAACAGGTAGTGAACTTTGCAGTCCATCACACCTCCAGCACCAAAAGCCAGTGCTGAAGGGAAAGACAAGTTCCATCAGTCTCCTGGAGGTGCAGTGAGTGGGGCAAGGGGAGGGAGAGGTTTTACTCAGGGGTAAGAGAAGAAAGGGACTAAGGAGTACGTGCACCCACATGTAAAGCTGTGACAAACAGCCTTGTGATTTATCATCATACTCCCACTTGTAACTCTAACCTAACAGTGTGTCATCTTTACTTTTCATGTTATTTATTTACAAGTGCATTTTCAGTATCAACCCTTTCATTCATTAATCCTAATGTGGCCTTTTTCAATGTCTACTTACCATTTTAAATACTTACTATAATTTACAGGGCTTTCTTGAACATATCCAAGGTATATTATATGGGGCTAGCTTAATGGAAAGTCTTGTACACCAAAGCAGGAAAAAAACACATTTAATTTATGGTGGCTTTGAATTTTGCTCATAATTTACTTCTGGAGAAGTAGTCATATAAAGCCACACCAATGAGAATTTTCAGTGGGAACGTAGGAGGAAAAAACCAATAAATGCTGATCTTATTATTCATTTTTATTTTGAAAGCTTTCCCATGTTGCATTCTGGGATTATGTAAACTACTTATAACTTAGCAATGTAATTTTGGCCTCTCTGTATGAAAGAAATGCAATGTAATGACATGCAGGCCGTAGCAAGACCTTGTTTCAGGTATGGTCCTAAAAGCAATATCTAAAGATTTTAAATATTAAAAGTCATAAGATTTAGTCTTAGGTATTGTTCATCATACCAATGTCAACAGGAGCTGAAGAAGCTCAGCACAAACACTCACGCTTAAAATCTGCAGCAGTCCTAGGCAAAGAAAAGGCTCTTTCAGCTCACTCCTTCCTTCTGCTGATTCATTAGCAAAGTGGGGGATCATCAGTTTCTGCCCCATGATAACAATTCCAGTGCAGCCCTATGAAACACTGAAAACAGATGGGGGTGATGATGTAATGGAGAAAATAAGAAAAATTGCATGGGTTTGATTTCTTTTTTATTAAGATTTTTTGAAAACCATCCCCTTTTGGGCAGATGTCCCACTTTAACCGCAGAGAAGCAGGACCCTGAGAAGGTTTTCCTGCACAAGCATTGCAATGAAAAGGATTGAAAAGGGGAAAAAATTTCAGGGTCACTGAAATGAAGGCAGAAATCTCATCAGCATCATTGGTGATGCTTTGGGAGCACCTCAGGGGTTCATCTGCATGGAACAGCTTCTTGCCCAGGTACCTCTCCCCACAGCTCAGCACCCAGCCCCATGTGCGCTGACTCCAGCTCATGCTGGCAGAGAGCTGTGTGGCTCAGCCCAGGGAAACATGGACAGGAACAAACTCTCTGTTGTTCTGCAGGAGCATGGTGCCATTTGCAGGCAGAGGATGTAGCCAGGTCGCTGTCAGTGGAAAGAGCAACTCACCTGCCCGCATCTGCCTTTCATGTAGCAGGTAGGGGCTCCCCACTCCCTCCCCCACTTTTCCTGATCCCCAGCATCTTCTGCTGTGTCCCCGAGGTCTCTCTGACACCCTCTCCATCTACCCTTTCCCCAGCCTCTGGCAGGATATTCATGAGGTGAGACGACAGCCCAGGGAGAGACCAGAAGAAGGCAGGTATGCTCTGCTGTGAGCGTTTCTTGGGTTTCTGCCACTGTGCTACTGATCCTGAAGCCTGACAGGCAGAGAAATCTGGCCGGCACGATCTCATCGTCTAATATTTTCCATGAAGAGGTGGAGCTATGGCTGGTGGAACATTTTCATAAGTCACCAAAAGAAAACAAAGCCCCTTCCATCCCTCTGCCTCTGGTTGCACAAAGACAGTCTGTTTCTCAGCTGCACAGACCTTAACACTTCGCCTTCAAGAAAGACAATTTCTGGCCACTGTTTGCAGGGGACACAGGAAATTGCTTTTGGAAAAGCACATTGGAGGGCCCAGCCAGGACAAAGCTCCTTCAGGGATATGTGGTCCTGCAGGTCTTCCTCAGCACCAATGTAAATCCACTGTGTTAGCAAGCGGACCCTAAAAAGCCTACACGGCATGGATCACTTTTATGGCAGTGCCTTGAATCCAAATCACGTTTGGAAATAAGAATACCCTTAGTAGGGAAGGAACAGTAAAATAAATACCCTTTTCCAATTCTGTAGGAATTTATGGCTAATTTAAATAATAACATGAATGCTCAGAATGTCTCACCTCAATCTTCTTTTTTTAATGACCACCCTTTTGCAGTTATAGCTTTGTGCCTGCAATTAATTGTGCCTGCTATAGAAACTGTGGATTGCCCTTAATTGTGATTTTGGCTGATAGCATTTTGACATCTGGCTCCTTGGTTATTCTTGCAGATATGAAGGCTCTTTTAAATACTTGCTCATTTGTCATTAAGTTAGGCCAAACAATTTCAGGAACTCAGAAAGAATGCATGAAAGAGTTTGGAAGATAAACATCGCCCCAGTATTAACACTTCACCAAGACTAATCTCTGGAGACTCACTCATTTGTGTCTTTGCCATAAAAAGAAATGAGCAATGTATAGCATACAAGCAGTCCAGGAATTATTGGGACCTCTGCTTCAATGAAGGATGTGGTGTCCATATGTAGAGGCATACCCAGCTTATGTCTAACTACAGTAAACACACAGCAAGGCATGGGATAAGAGCTTCTGCCTCACCTTCCAGGAAAGTTTATGTCACTTACACCCAAGCCCAGACTGCCTCAGTGTTAGTATTTCTGGAAGGTCAATCAGCTAAGTGAACATAAACTTTGAGAATCTCTATCCCTACTGTTTTCACAACACTCATTGCACTTGTAGGCACAAAATCCTCACCCAAGCTTTGCTTCTTTCTGCAAAGGAGAAAAAAAGCGGATCAACCATATAAAGTTTGCAGAACCTGTCTCTGTGGTGTCTGCTCCATTGCAGCACATTGGGCAACTGGGAGCCAGGTAGTCCAGCTTCTCACTTGATCCCAATCACTGCTCACGCGCGTGTTCGTGAAAGCAAGTGACATCCCTGTAACAGCTGCTTCCACTGTATGAGAGTGGGGAGGTCACCATGGCCTCCCTGCAGAGCTGGAGGGAGGTAATGTTTAACCTGTCAAAGCTTTGAGATCCTCTGATGGGCAATCATCATGTTCTTTGTGTGAATTTGTAGCAAGACATTTTTCTTCGAAAAGCAACCAGTCTTCCCTGCACTCTCTTTAACTTTACCCCTCACCCAGGTGTACCTTATTCAGAAGGATGGCATGGTGGTTTCACACACAGAACTGAAAGAACCTGCAACAGACGGCCAAAATTAGATCTCTACCTCTGTATCCCTGTGCATCTGTACTAAAGAGGTCCTGGTACTCTCGTTGTCATTTTAAAGCCTGTCACGGAGCATTTATGATGCTTTATAAAGAGTTCAGTAAAGCCAGACCACAAACAATGCACTAGAGGTTGAGTTAGGTACAATAGAAGGTGAATCCCAGATCTGAGGAGTACTATAGCTGACTGAATATGAACACAAAGAAGGCCCAAAACTAAGAAACAGGTTCTTGGTAATCTATAAATGAATTAGAAGTCTTGAAAAAGTAAAAAAGAAGTATGGTTAGGACACCAATGTAGAGCAAAATCAGCTTCAAGAAGAAAAAGCAGTGGTGGGAAGATGTTCCCCGGAATCTCCAGGAGGTGATCAAGATGGATGTAGACATGAACAAAGACAGAAAGCAGCATGTGGAGACAGGAAAGGGGCTGTTGTTTAACACAAGGTAACCTGAAAGGAGAACAAGTGAGATCCTCTACTCACCGCCAATGAAGGAGAATGAATCCCCAAAGTGCAGAATTGAAGAGTGTTGCATAGCCTGGACAATAGGTCCCAGGGAGGGGAGGCCAAATGCCAGGGTGAGGGACATGGGCTGTTGTGTGGGACAGCAGATATTCCACTCAAAGGATGATCAAGGCAGAGCCCTTCACCAGGAGAGGGAGGGTTGGGGACAGGTGGGATGCCACTAGCGGAGCTGCTGATGTGTGCCGTGGGGATTGGCGTTGATTACATGTCGTCAAATGCATTTCTCTGATAATTGAAACAAAATCTGGCAACACTGCACTGGCAATACAAAGGAAGAAACATTAGACTCCCACTGCAGCACTGGTGAGACTGAAGGGAGCTGACTAACAAAACCTATGGGGAAAGAAATTCTGGTTTTTTTGAGGTAAAGTGTGCATGTGGGATTAATATATCTGAGTATTTGTTTCCCTTAACTTGGGTATAATACTCTCCACATTGATCTAGTGAACAACAACAAAAAATAAAGTTAAAATAAGGTTGAGTATAGCCATTCAGCTGTCAATCTAAAATCTTATTAGACATGTTTGTCCTCAAATTCAAGTATAACATTTTTTTGATTGATAGAAAATGACAGGTAGTAAAGTTATGCAATTATGCATGGAGGTGACATTTTTTCTCCAATAACACTTTAGGAATGTAAGAATTTTGTCATCCTCACTACCTGCCTTGTTGAGAAGATGTGATTTACACTCTTATCTTGGGGGAAGGGAAAAAGAATAGTTGCTACCTTGGTGAATGATCTGTGCATATTTTAAATTGGAATATACATCCTTTTTATAGTACTATATCTAGGCATCTTTTCTGACAAGAGTTTCTTTGGGACTGGAGTTGTTTTTGAACAGCAGCAGCAAGAAGCACATGCGAGCAGGAGCCTGACATACTGTAGCAAGAAGATGACCTGCCATAATACCCATGTATTGGATGCTGCCTGAAGTCCAAACACAGCCTAAACTCCTGGTTGACTCTTTTCCATCTCAGGGTGTAAGGACTGAAACTATCTGCATATACATAGCTTTCTTCCATCTCCTGCTGTCTGGCATCTGACACAGACCGGCCATGGACCTGCAAGGACCACCATGCATAAGTTACAAAGTCCATAATATTCAGCTCTTGCAGATGAACAATAACTAACCTTTAAAAAGCAAGCTTCAGAGTTTAATGAAAAATGCCAGTTCTCTCGCCAAGTGAAACTATGGTCCACATACACTAGCAAAGGAGAGATAAGGCAGAGGAGATCTTTTAAAGAATTATGAGACACAGAGGGGACAAAAACAACAACAACAAAAAGACTATTATACTATTTCCAGCACCCAAATTAGAAAGCAATGCCTGCACTCTGTCAGTAGTGGTGCCAATCACTGCTGTGTATCCAAAGCAATGTACCTCCCCATGCCCAAGTCACAGGACCCAGGAGGAGTCAGGATTAAGTTTACCCAGAGTGTAGGGAGCATCTGGGCTAAACTGGGCTGTGCATTTTTGGAGATGCACCAAGGAAGACACACCCTGCAGCCCTTCCCTCCTCAGAGGAGCACTCATTAAGGCACACTAATATCAAAGCACCATTCCAATACATAACTGACAAATATACAGGAATTAAGTTAATTTTAAACCAAAATAAATGTTTGAGACATGGTCTACTAAGTATTCCCATATTTGCTTATAATGTGTAGCTTTAATTCTAACAAGGAAATCTGGCTGTGCATCTACCAGTACAGGTGATAAAAATAGATGTTAACTCCAAGCACAGAGTTCTCACTAGAAATCTAAGATCACACTTTTGTTCACAGTCCAGTTTTCTGACATTAATGTCAGTTCAAACAAACAGGACAACTGTCGGCCTTTTAACCTGAGAGGGTTGTTAGAGTATGTATATTATAGAAACACTTCAGCATCTCAGAACCAGGTACAGTAGGACACATGGTGGTAGAAATGATTGAAGCTTTGACCCCAAATCAATGGGAATGTTCTTATTGCTGCCAGCGGAAACTGAATATTTTCCCTAAAAATGAGATATCTTCAGAGCATGTATACTTTCTGAATTTATAAGCTTGTTTAACTTCCTGGTGCATCAGGGAAGAAAAAATGAAGCACTTTCTCAGATACTAGTTTCAGAAAGGTGGCTTATTATGTTTTTTTCCTTAAGTATGGCTCCAGCTTCTTGCTTTTGATTTTGTCTTTATCGTCATGGCCAAGCAGTGACAACAGATGTACACAGTAGCAGCAGATTGCCTTTTATTTTTTTTAAGAAATTAACGACAGTAGTCATCAGCTAATGTAGCTCCTCACCCATTCAGTCACCCCTGGGAGTTCCTTTACTGGCTGATCTACTCATTAGTCAGGGTTAAGGTAACGCTGCCAGACAAGTGCTTTGGGGAACGGAAACCACATGGGGCCAACTTGCTGGGAATGGTGGCCTCCCACCTCTGTGCCGAGATAGGAGGAATTAAAGGTGCAGAGACTCACTGCAAGATCCTTCCCCTGCAGGTGGAGAAGTCCTTTGTTCTGTCCTATGTGACAACTCCAGAAGCAACAACAATCTCTGTTTCTTCTGAAGCCCATTCTGTAATCTAAAAAGGGGGAAATGTACAGTCAAAATCCCTCACAGCTAGGGAACGTTTCTCGATATCCTGTCTAAATTATCTTTTGATCTTCATCCCATCAAAACCTCTGTGGTCATCCTAAATCATCCTGGTCCCTACTTCATGTTTATGTCTTTCTGTTACTTATAGATCATTAAAGTGTACTCCTAATCAAAATATAATTCACTCAATCTTCTTTATAAATGAATCCCCTGGGACTCTTAATCATTTGGATTACTATTCTCTGGACTCTTTCCAATTTCTTGACAATGTTCTGAGATTGACATGTCCCAAACTGTACACAGTAGTTTTGATGCAGCCTCAACAGTGCTATATACAAGGAAACCATTGCTGGAGCTTGTCAGAGGGTCTCTTGAGGAAACAAAATGGCAGTGGCTTCATCTCTTTCATTCCTAACAAAGCATCATGGTTTGACATCTTCGGAGTGAAGCGTTTCTATTTTCACTTTTGAAATAGCTTTCGAAATAGTTTGCTTTGTTGAATAATACTTTATATTATTTAGCCACGTGTTCTACATCCAGGCTGGAATGCAGTAGCCCTCAGTCTGAAGAGTTGTACTGGTTTTTGCTGGTTTACTTTCACTCACCTACATACCATCCCCCTGTCATTTACGAGACTTATGATTACTTGTTTACTATTATCACTTTTTTTTTTTTAATTACAGACAATATAGGAACCAAAGGTACTACTCTCTACCTCATCTTCCTCCACCCTTTCCCATATCATCATCAAAAATGTAAAAACTAGACCTAGCTCACTTCCCTATATGGCACTACTGGGGACAGTTCCAAATACCTCAGCACCTCAGCTTTTCTTATTGTACGGTCCTTCCGTTCACTCTTGGTTCACAGGACAATGCTGACATGCACACCAGTGTTAATTCATACGTACTTCAGCTAAGACTTGAGGAGAACCTGAAACCACATGCTTCAGGAAGGTCCAGGTACAGTACCTCCCCTTTACTACTTTTGCCCATTTTTGTAACCTGATCTCAAAATGCAATAAGGTTTGTCTGTCATGAGTTGTTTTTTAGAAATCCTTGCTGTTAATTGTGCTTATGGTTGAATTTCTATATTAATATGCATGCCATTACTTTATCAGGGCTATCAATTGGACCATTAAATGCCTGGATTCCTTTATTTTTTATTTTTTTTACTTTGTCTTTTAGAAGTTCAGTATTTCACTTGCTTTTTTCCTCCAGACCTATGGTACCTTCCCATCACACTAACTTTCAGTAAGTAATTGCCAGTGTTTCTGTAAGTTCATTAGCTAATTCCCTTAACACTCTGAAATGCATGCACACCTGCTGATCTGTATATATATTCAGATGTTTTAAGTATTCTCTTACCTGCTTTTCATCAATAGCTTTGACAAAGTCGTTATTGCTCCTTAATTATCCATTTCTCGTTCCCTTATTTTTCTTGTTTAACAGATTTTTATAAAGCATTTCAGTAGTTTACCCATTTTAGAACCATCATTGATTTAATCTTCTTTCTCATTTATTAATGAGTCCACTTTCTCTCCCATATTTTTTGTTCTCTTAATATGTTTCATACACTTTTCTTCTTCCCTTGAACTCCTTTGGCTACTGTTGACACATTCCTCTTCCTGCTGTCCTAGTAAGCCTTAATCAGAAGGGTTTTCTTCTCAGTCCTCTTTTTTTTATATGAGACTGGGGAAAGCTGATATTTATTTATTTACTTACCTACTGATTTACTTACATCTTCCTCTACTACCAGTAAAGAACTGTGGGTTTGGGTTTTGGGGGTTTGTTTGTTGTTTGTCCTAATTCTCCCTCCATTTGCTACCACACCTTCAAATTCCCACCATCTGTCTGTACTATTAGACAGCATCTACTGTGACTCCTGGTGCCAGTGGGGTTCCATTAAATGAAAATCCAGATTCCTTCTTCCCCACTTTGGCTCATTTGTTTATTTACTCACCTGCCATGTTTTTCCAGCCCTTTTACTCAGGGATCAACTTGCCTAATCTTTCAGTACAACACAGTAAATGTTCACTCTTTGTTTGGGACCTTTAATCATAAAAAGATTGGAAAGAGTATGCCTTCTTCCATTTTAATTTCCTTTTTCATCAGTGGTGTCAATAAGACCTGGACATCTCACCTTCTCTGTGCCTATGGATGGCTACTCTAACAACTCATAAATGGAGTGAGCTATTACAGTTAACGTTTTGCCTACTAACAGACACTTCTCCACCATGACATATGAACACCAACCAATGAGGGCTCACCAAGATACAAGATTTTCAATGAGGCAGCCATTTAGTTGGGGAGCTGGGGGACTAGGCATCAGAAAAGTTTTTTTTTTCATGGAAGACAGTAGTTGGAGCAGATTGGGTTATCTCTTCCTTCTCTTAGAGGAGAAGCTGAACTCTAACAATGACTTGGGTAATGCAGGAGGAGAATGGAAGCAGCCAGGTGCACAAACAGCTTGTTGTATGTGTATATTGAGTATCTGGGCACCACAAGTTGCTATTTATACAAGACCTTTTACCTGAGAGAGTTCATAAGAGACAGGTTCCAAACAGGTGAAAAAGATGAGGCATGGAGGAAGAAAGCAGAAAATTTTGTACTGTAAAATAATAGAAGAGAGCCAGGAATCAGATCAGAAAAAGAAGCCGGAGTGACATGCAGTAAACAGTGAGAAGAAGTTAAGGAAAAAGAATTGCACTCAGGAAGAAGGGAGAGAGATGAGGGTCACACAAGGAAGCAGCTCCATCTGCCTCTGAAGGACAATAAGGAAAACTTTCTCCAGAGGTGATCTTCCAAACTGGAAGAGTAAACTGCATGGCAGTGAGTGCAGGGTAGGTTAGGGGCTGGAAAGGAAAGTGAAGAATTTACTGTCTTCAGCACCCAGAGCATAGTCAAATCAAGGATGTTTTCATTAGGAAAGACACTCGAACTGAGTTATCTGTCAGACATCTTCAGTAGGAAAATGCAAGTTCTCAGAGATTAATGAAGCTACTTAAGGAAGTCACCGAATAGCAGAGTTCACAAACTGCAAAGTGTAAGAAAGAGATTGCAAGGAAAGGCTCCACACTTAACTGAATGAGCAACCACCTCAAACTGCTGTTTAGAATGAAGCTAGGACTTAAGAGGAAGAAGAGGGTCTGAACAGTAAAGGAAGCTATTTCCTCAGGCAGGAAATACAGGGAGGAAGCGAGAATCCCCCCAGAGGAAAAATTTCTATAAAATTAAGCTGAGTTAAACCTTGCAAAGGCGATTAAAACAAACAGCAGCCATTTCCTTAGCTGTCTAAATAAAAAGAGAACACTGAATGAAGAAATGGAGCTGATACAGAGGGAAAACGTAGCAGAGGTTAAAGATAACATTCAAATGACCCAAAACTAAATTAATACCTTTGTCTCCATTTTCAGTGCAGATCACATGAGGACAAAGGGTAATTAGTGGGAAAGCGGGGATTAAAACCCATCACACTCATTGTACAAGCAGAACTCAGATAATGTAACATGCTCAAGTGAGAAAGATGCATACCCTGGATTTTGAAGGCACTATTCCACTTGGAACGAACACTCTAAAAACAAGCATTCTTAATTTAGATACCAAGTCACGACTAATACAAAGTCTGCACTCTACTTCAATTCTCAGTCTCAGTTTCCTTTCTTGCATCCCTCCCAACCACCTGTTCATCTTCCCCTTCAGTTTCCCCAGACTTGTTAACACAGACAGCACATATCTTTTCCCTGCCTCTGTTCCATAAACCCACTGATTCACCTGAAGATTTTGCTGAGCAGTTTTCCAACAGCATTCAGCATGGGGTGTTGTGAAACATTTCAAGTAAATCACTTAGGTCTGGCAAAATTATAAACATCTGAAAGCCAGGATATTACAGGCAGGGTTTTAGGATGCTAATAATGTAATAAAGCAAGAGATTAGATCAGTTATGAAAATATCTTGTCTCATAGCACAGAATTTCAGTGAAGGGTGCTCTGTTTGAGTACATGATCTTTTCTCTCAGCAAACCACTCTGAGTTACAAAAATGCATGAAGGGAAACACTTCCAGCACCTTCCAACACCTCACCTCCAGCTAAATGCCTCCTTATAAACCCAACTCTACTATTAATGCAAAAGATAAGGTTCTGACAGAGTTAATAATAAAGGAGCTGTAAAATTCATACTTAGCTGACTGATTAGAGAAACACCATGCCCCCTTTCCTTCTAGAGAATTTAATTTTTGTCTTGGTTATTGTTAACTGTTCTCTGTTAGTTATAAGCCAAAAGCAGAGTTTCTTTCACATCATCGACATTCCCTCTTCCTTAGTGGCACTTAATGAGTTGAAGGGGCTGGAAACTTGTTCTCAGCCAAGTCAATATCCTATGAGTTATAAATGACATTTCATCCTCATATGCAGATTTTTCTGTGCCTAAGTGAATTATTTACAAGGTACAGCTTGTGGGCTCCAACTATCAGCTGCCAGAGATTTACACCTACACTGAGTCTCTGCTCTCCTGCTGGGAGAATGTGAAGTTTTCCACCTCCCTTAAAGATCTGAAGACTTAACAGAGAATAGCTCTTCCTGAAGCTGGCATTGCCTTTCTTGGGATGGTGGCTGACTAGACTTTGCTGAAGGAGAGAGAATAATGGTGAGCTGAAACACCAAGAGTGACTGCTTCAGTAGCTTAAAATAGTCTTTTTTTTTTTTCCCCTCTGCATGCAGCTGCAAATCAAAAGTATCATGGATCATTTAAATACTGTACTTCCAGTCCTGTATGCATAATGCCAAAGGCAGTCATAGCATTGTTTTTTCTCTTTAATAAGGAAAAAGTGTATGGAAATTGAATGTTACCCTGATCAACAAAGTAACGGGGAGACTGGTAAGAACGATAAGGAAATTTTAACTTCCCTATGAAAACCTACCTTCAGATTTAAGGGACCAGGAGAAAAACTTTAACACCATATCAGATTTAAGATAGATTACTTGAAGTAAATTGGGAAATATTTTGGAAGGCGTGTTGCTCTTGCTGAGTCTTTTCATCTAAGACAGTATTGCAGAGAGCAATGCCTCGTGACATGGGGCTGTGGTTATAAGAGCGAGGACAATGTGGTGCTGCAGCCCCAGCAGCCAAGATGCTCTGGAGACCAGGGTGTGGAGTGCATGTGGCTCCTTCCTGATGCCACAGGTGGGCTTTCTTTCTCCTTTGTAATCCACATAGCTTCTCACTAGCTTTCAATACTTCCATAATGTTTAGAAAATGAATGAAGATTACACTTGGGGGGGGGTAAAAAAAAAAAAAAAAAAAGAGCTATGTTGCAACTTAATCTCTCAAGAAAAGCAGTAAAAGCTATCTACATGGAACATGTAAGTAGAAAAACAATGTAAGAGTCATTTGGAGGGAACAATCCCTCAGTGGCAGGGAAATGGTCCAGAAGACATAATAATTTTTTTCCTTTTTAGGTATCTGTGATCCTGAAATACCTGATGCGAGTCTCTCTTTCCTTCCATTTGAATCTCCACTGACAGGAGATAATCTGTTGCTTCTTTCATTTCCCCCTCATCCAGTTTATCTGTTACAATATTAGTCTGGGTGTAAAACTGTTTGAGTATGCTTTTACCTAACCAGCCTCCTGGGGGAAAAAAAAAAAAAAAAAGACTAACTGTCAGGCTCCTGCCACTGACAGATAGATAAAATACTGGTGCTTCACTTCCCTCAGGTTACATGTGGCAGAGTTGCTCATAGAGGCTAAACATTCAGTAATACTTTTCACTAAAATATTTTCACCTTTCCTGGCTCTGGGACTTGATCCAGCTTGTCAGTTCAACACATACATATGTGCTTAATTGTACAGCACGTAATTCTCATCGACTCTAAGAGTCAATGTCTGTGTTGCTGAATTTGGGACCCACGTCTACACCTGAGGCTCGCTGTCTGTCTGTTAATATTTGAGTCTGTCTACTGCAGCCTCTGGGAGACCCCAACAGCCTCACTAACCTTTGCCTCCAAGCAGGATGTGGGGAGCACGGCTGAGCTAATCACTTGTTTTCCAAGGGATAGCGTGTGGCAGGAAAGCCTGGAGTAGCTTTGAGAGAGAAATATCCCTAGAAAGCAGCTAAAACTTTCCTGCAGGAAGGAAGAGTAAAATTTTATTCCACCTCATTCCTCTGGCTGATAAAAGGTTTGCATTTGCGTTGAGAATCTTTCTCAGCATACTGGTAAATAACTTTTTTCCTTTAAACGAAAGAACAGTAAAATGGCAATTAATTTGGACTAGCTAAAATATATAATTACCTAGATATAAAATGGACCATAAAAGTACTACAGTGTTGAATTCATTTAATTAGTAGCAGGTACATAAAAACTTTTAGTGTATAAAGACATAAGTATTGTTCTTCATTGTTTTCAAATGACAGTGGCTTACTCTTCCATGTGTTTGCAGATCAGACCTCTCAGCAGCACTGCTCCAGCAGTTGTTTAGACTTCTATTCATTGTGTTACCCACATTATCCTAGCTTTGGCCTGAAACATCTTAAAATCACCATCATAAATTTAGAACCCAAAGCCAAAAACTGCAGATCACATAAACCCATACTAAACACTGATGCAGGTAGCGTTACCTTTACCTTGACAGGCAGGTGGCTTTTTTTGCCTTTTTTTTTTTTCTTTAACCCCAAATTTGGGTCTGTTGCAGACAAATTCGAAAGTTAAGGAGTAGAGGCACTCCTGGAGAGCTGCCTTCCTAACTTTCATCTCATTGCTTAGTTGCTGGTTCCAATCTGAAAAGTTCACAAGTCTTTCAAGATACGATCATCGTAACTATAAAGTTTGTCCAATACAAAAAAAAAAAAAAAGAAAGAAAAAAAAAGAAAGAAAGAAAAAGAAAACCTTAGGAGATGAGGAAACTTGTTTTCCTGCAGTTTTTAATCGGTGGTAAATCCAGTGTACGTGCCTTGCAATGTCACCCATTCCTGTGGAACATAGCATTCTTCAGTGATCAAGAATCCAAACTGGCATAAAGAACTTCTTCATTAGGACATCAAAACTGTAGGAATATTTTCAATTTTTGGTGTAACTTTTTCTTGGAAGTGCTTTCACTTATTTCATGACCACCTAAGGCTCTCTAAGGTACACAGCAACACAGTTTGAGACATCTCTGTGATGTTCTGTACATCATATAGTTGCTAACAACCTGTCAAAGTCATCCTGACACCAAACTGAGAAGCTGATGGTTTTGGTAACGTATTAGTAGAGATGAAAAAAGATGGTCCTCATTATCGTAATAAAGCCAACAGAGACACACTGAGAATCAATTACTGATTCTGTGACCTGTTGAACTAACCCTCAGTCAAGTGGGGAACTGCACAGAGCATCTTACATCAAATGATTTAGGATGGAGCACTGTCTGAAGACTTGCAACAAGTCAAGGCAAATACATTTCCTTAAATTGTAGCTTGCTTAATTACCTTTTTCCTGAGCACAAAGATCAAACTGAGCAACTTAAGGTGCTGAAGCACTCTGCCAGATGGACATGAAAAGGAAATAATTAACACACACACAAGAGCTAAGTTTAAGGATGAGACTCCTACTGACAACAGCAAGGAGATCTGAAGTTAAGGCAGACACTGTGTCCTTGACTGGATCCATGTGCCTACAGTTTGCAGCACATATTGGATTGGGGTAGAGCACCATGTGTTGCAGCCATTTCAAGTAAGCAGATGGCTTTTTAAAGCGCTGGGTGTAGGGAAATTTCACTCTCGTTATTTGTCACAGACTGTTCCACCTCTTGCCTTTGCAATGCCCGAGCATCACCAAGAAATTTTGCTCTCGTGGAAGGCACTGTACAAACATAGGAAAAAAAGATGTTCCCTGATACAATGAAGTGACCAGTGAGGCAGGAAATTAGTAATGACATTTCGTGTTTGAATGCAATGCTCAACATTAACTTATTTTTCTTTGCAAAACCACAGCCTGGAAAGAGAAAACTGCAAGTCATCGAAAAACCCTGTTTGGTGCCTACCTATGCCTCTCAGGGCCTTCATGTCCACAGCAGCATCTTTCTTCCTACTCTGAACATCTCCCAAAGGTAACACCTTTCAGAACCAAATTCAGGTATAAAGTAATTGTTTATCAAGGAGAGCTGAACCTAGTAGCCCAACTTTCATCCATTGCTTCCCACATTTTTTAATAGGATCTCTCATACCTGTCTGAATAGTCACCCAAGATGAACAGAAAAAGACACCTCATTTTAACATATCATCTTGAAGGATGGACTCTTTTGAGTACTGCACACTAAAGATTTGTTATGATCAGAGGGGCCAGATGTCACCAGCTGAGCTGTTCATTTGATGTTGCGCCATTGCTCAGTGTTGCTGCCACAGATACTGCCCTACCCTTATGGTGGCTGCTGTGATTCATTGAAAGTAATATCATCCCAACTGCCACTCCAGGGAATCTTGCAGGCATGATTTTCTAACACAGCATGACCCATTAAAAATAACTGCCAGGAATCCTGCGCTTTATAAAAGGGCATCTTCATTAGCTCTCGCGGTGGGTCGCCAGAAAGTCCCAGGAGCTCCAGTAGTCACGGGGTAATTTGTAGTTATCAGAAACATTGCATTTAATGTCTTTATTCCTGTGGAGCTGGAGCCCACTGGTTACTAAACACAGACTCCTCCTCTTAAATCACTAGAAATTAAAGAGGGAAGAGACCCATCAGATTATTTTGTCAATCCGCTCTTTGAACGCAAAGTTGGCAAATGTGTAGTCTTCACCGCCAAGACATTTGTGCCAGGGACACTCACCACTGTGCTACAGGCCACTTCACTTATCAGTGCCTACTAGTGCTTGGCCTTCCTCCTAAAACAATGAATTCCTGGGTATGCTCTACAGCACTTTGTCCTTCACATAGAATTTCATCCAAAGAACAGTCTCTAAATGACTGCAGAAGGCTATGGATTGGGTCTCTCACCTGCTCTATTTATTCTTCCAAATATACTGGAATAGGAGCTGGTGTTTTACTTGGATAGTTAAAGAGAAGTATTCCAAACTTCTATTTTTATCATGTCAGATGGAAAACTCCTTATTTTCCCAGGTCTAAACAAACCTTCCACATAATTTAAAACAAAAATATCAGCTTTAGTTCTATATGGACATACTCTACATGGGCGTCAACTGTCAACAGATCCCATATACCCCCATTGCTTATTAGAACAAGTACGTATTTCCCTGAAGATCTGTCCTGCTTCCCAGCACTGGAGTTTATTCTGTGGTGTGTTGGTGAGTGCAAAGTGCCCCAAAGAAGGGAAGAAATATATGTCAGATGTTACACATGAGCCTAATCCTCTGGTCCTCAGATGCTATGGTGATGAATGTCCTACAAAAAATAAAACAAACAGACTAGAGTAGAAAGGCTGTGGTAACTAGCATTAATAGATGCCTGGGCCCAGAAACACATTTTTTTTCAGCCCCTTCTAGTAAAAGTATTTGCTCTTGTACTCTATGTTGCGTATTGACTCAAATACAGTGGCCCAAATGAAGTTATGAAGCACAGATTCTCTGCAGCATTGAATATGAGCTACAATGCTTTGGGCCATAGCAGCAATTCATAACAATGAGCAATAAAAAATAAATTCCAACACATGTCTTGCTCTGCAAGGGTGTGGACTGAGCTTCAGTGCAAGCTCCTTGCAGGACCCAAAGAAAGGCCTCCAGGCTACACTGCAGTTTCTGAGTGATGTCCAAGAATGAGTCCTCATTCTGTGGTGAGTATATCAAATAGGGAGCAATTCTTTCCATTATATATTACCTCCCCGGTCATTATGAAATCATTTGGTATTCACTGTGATAACACCAATCATTAATGCACTCATTTGGTGTTCACATGACTTGTCTTATGCACTTCCCCAGGAATCCCATTGTAATTAACCATTAGTTAATGTAAATAGTAATGGACATTAAAATGTTACCAGACAGGGTCAGTAGTAGCAGAGAATCAATGTGTTCATGAAACCAGCCACAGTCACTTCAAAAAGCTCCTCTGATAGTAATGAAAGCCCAATAGTAAATATGTCACTTAATCGGAACCGGGGGCTATTAAAAACATTTTACAACCATTCATCTGAAAAGCACACTCAGCATTCCCCCTCCTCTTTCTGCATCCCTAGAAGAGTGGACACATGGACAGCTTTCCTCTTACACAGCAGACAGGCACAGATTATTACAAAATATTACGCAGGATTATAGGCTGCATCGAGTAGACCAACAAAGGGTTGGGTGTGTTGGCATGTTGCTCATGTCCTACAACTGGTGGGTAACCGATTGCTTTCAACCAAGGAACAGAGCAATAAAAAAAGTGAGCCTATGAAAAGCTAAACTAGTTTTTACTGTTTGCATCGCGTCAGTCCTTGAATAAACTGTACTAATGAACGGTAATCTAATGGAATCTGGCATAATACCTCCTCCCCTGCCAGACTTGTATTCCTGGAGATGTTTTAGAGCTGGAATTCACTGACCTTTGTACAAGTGACACAGATCTAGCTTTCTGGTAAGAAGCCACAAATTATCATTGAGTGGAGCTGTGAGGACAATTTCTTACAGAAAGCAAAAGTAGCAAAGCTTGGTGTTTTGCCAGCTTTATAAAAGGCCAAAAAATTTCACTTTTCAGCCAGGGCACTTATGTGAATTATTATCATAAGAAAGAAAGGCATTTTGCCAACTGTAATAGAAATGGGAACTTTTCACTGTCATATGGTGTGCTAGCCAGGGTTCCTGTAAATAATAATAATAGCAAATCTAAGTCTACCTCATGAACCCAGTGGAAATATAATGACAATACTAGAAGCTCAACAGACATCTTGCAGTTAATATAATTTCACCTTCCTCAGTAATTAAAGAGCATTAATCATTAATACCAATGACTGATTTCACATTATCAAGAATCATTATCACACAAAATCCTCACAAATACAGGAGCCACAAAGCCAAAATTTTGGGGAAAAACGTGTTGCAGACAAAATCATTAATTGTTTTGTTGTTGTTGTGATTGCTTCAGCTTATAACTGTAGAGAAGAAGGATGCTTTTACTTGCTTGTGGGAAGTTAGAAAGAGAAGCTGAGGAAATACTGAGGCTCACAGATATGTAGAGCTAGTTCCCACCAAGTTAGAAAAATAAAGCAAAATTCAGCCAATTTGGGATTAAACAGTAGTGAGCTGGTTAGGCAGTTTCTTTTCTTTTCAAAGTTCACAATTATTGTTATCTCTATCTAGTTAAAAACTTTCCAAGGCTCAGTTCCATGGCTTCATTTTAACTCCATAATGAAAAATGTGAGAATTCATCACAAGGTGCTTCTTCATGGGGTGACCCCTTGGGAAACTTCATTATTAAAAAAAAAGTGAAAGCAAAGTGACTGAGCTGGTGCTTCTCTAGTCTCTCTGCAATGGGTAAAGTCCTCTACTTTTGGTTATTTCCACCAGATTCCCACAGTTACATCTTTACAAAAGCAGGATTTTGCTCTTCCACATTCCAACTCTTTCTTTTGCCACTGCAAACAGTCCCCAGAGTGTGAGACACCTTATGCAAAAATCCAGTGGTGGAATGGAGAATGCAAGGAAAAAATTCATACTATCCTTCATCTGAAACTAAAGATTTTCTTCATTCATCTATTTTATCTTATCTCTGAAAGACATGCAGTAGAAATCTTTAATTACTCAGAAAGTTCAGGCTTTAAAATAGTATATTTAATCTGGATTTAAAGAAGCATTTTCCAAACAGATGTGCTGGTATGAAAACACCTGCTGCTGAGTGTGCCTAATTTTAGTTATTTTTTGTTTTTTTTCCTCTCCTCATGTTTGTTCCTGCTGCCACAATTTCATGTAGGTCTTTCTGATCCTGGCCTGTGCCTTTGGTCTGTCAACTCCACTAGACCAGTGGACTATCAAAAGAAATCCTGTGGACTGGTAGGACTTTCAGCAGAGTGGGCAATTTCTCTTCCTTAGAGGCTGCTCTTTAGGGACTTGAGGCAAATGGTCGTGGTCTGCTTCATCCTGGCCTCATCACTATGCTGATCTCAGCCATACTGCTCCAAAGGGGAAGTGATGCCACTGCCGTCAGTGCAGGGATTGCTGCTAATTGCAACAGGTCCTCGGTTCCACATTTGTTGAACTGACTGCACTTAATCTCATCCCTCAAGGCAGTCAAAGTGGGTTGAAGAAAGCAATTTTTCTCTTTACCAACAGAAGACAAGTGAGATGCGGTAAGTTTTTCATCATTTCTTTCTCAATATATGCTACAAAACCGATCATAAATAGTCTCTGGGTGCAATAAAATTGGGAGCCAGGCTTCTAGAGCAAGAGGGGAGAAGTAGGAATCTGGCAGAGCGTTTGGAGCCATCCCAAATATTGGGTGGTGGGTGGCAAGAAAGTGAAAGCCATCTGGTGGCTCAGATTTCCTGTATAAGGAGGTCCTCTGGTTTTGAAAATGTGGGCCTCAGCTCGTCCAGGAAACAAATGCTTACAAAGTGAAAAAGGAAATGCAATGGTTTGCCTGCGAATTTTGATACGTGATGCAGTAAAAACAGGGTTTCTAATAATGACATTTCTACATTTCTTCATTATGAGTCATGAGTAAACATGACATTTCTGCAACGCGATCTAGATATGTGATCAAAGATTAAAATGGAGCCATTTTAATATTTTAATTATTCCGGCACTGTCAGGCTTCAGAGTCTGCTATGCCAACACCCAGTGTGGAGCAAATAATTTGTAACAAAGAATTTTATCAATTTTAGTCGCTTTTTTCTCCATGTGGATTGTGTGTGAACGGGTCATTATTTTCTGAGATTTGCTCATTATTTGAAATGATCTAGAATGAATAATTTATACTAATATTTCCTGTTCTGCAGCTTCTTCACTATCAGTTTGTAGCTGCCTGGGCTAGTTTTGTCAGAACAAGCAAATCACATGGCCTCATTTCTGCTTCCAGGTTGGCTAAGACATGCTTTGCTGGGTAGGGTATTCCCGTTTATGAGTTTTATATGTGCTCTTCTGCAGATATACCCATTTTCCATCTAAAAATGCTGTTTCCACAACCACTCTTATGAGTCAATTTATTCATTACAATATTCACGGGGAGTGAACAAGAGTGCAAACATGGCAAAGACAATTCAAAGCAATTTTTTTTTTTTATTTTGTTTTTTTTAGTTCTCAGCCTATGTTTACACCTTGTTTGGCTAACAGACCTTTAGAACTAGAAGAGTGCCAGCAGGTTTATGCAGATGCAAATATACTGTGTATTAGAATAAACCAAAAGTGAAGAGTTTTTAACTGTCAGTGACATATAAATTACTGATATTTCAGTCCAGGGTCAGGTGCTCTAAAAGGATTTGCAATAGGTTAGAATCAGAATCGTCTGGGTTGGAAGAGACCTTTAAGAACACCAAGTCCAATCATTAACCTGAGTTATGAGGTTCCCTTACTAATCCAGTAGTTTCAGGTATTTAACAGTGTATGCTCACAAAGCATTTGACTTGGCAAAAAGAGTTGGCTATCCATTCTACTGTCTATCAAAATGCTCATCCTATTATCCACCAAACCTAGTAATATAATGTGTGTAAGATGTGAGGACAACTCTTTCTTAATGTACTAAATCTAAAGGATCCAGCCCTAGCAGAGATCAGCTAAATTCCCTTGTTAAATTTGTATGCCTTCTCCTTGCACCTACCTGCAGATCTTGCTTTTCATGCTGCCTGCAGCAATCAGTCCAAATTACAAATATTCTACCAGTAAGACAATTTGACTTGTGTGTTCCATAAACCAATCCATTCACTCATGACTTTGTTCTGGAAACAGTTATGATCTAGCATTTTTATGAAGATATCAGAGGCAAAAGTCTCCTCCACAGACTGCGTAAGCCTGGCTGCAGTTTGATTTGTAAATTGGGCAGCCTGAAAAATCTATTTTTTTTGACATCTCTGCAGACAGCCATACAGTCCTCAAACTTCTGAGGCCTCACAGGAGTGCTATCCACCTCTCTGAGGCAAAGAGACTCAATATTTATGCTGGAAATGTTCCCTTTGCGGTTCATGTTCGGAAGCAACCCCGAAGCAAAGAGAGATGGGCTTGGAATAATCTGCCTATCAATTAACATTATTGAATAATTCCTAAATTCCTGGTCTGCCAGAAGAGCCACTTGCAGAGCTCTGGCTATGGAATGGAAGGTGAGGGGCCAGGCAGGGGCCGGAGGGGAGTACGCAGCTTGCTGCTCCATTTTGGCTTGGTACACCACACAGTTCTTCCCAGAAGGAGCTGAAATCTGCTTTGAAGAGCCCCTGTTCTCTGTGAGTCACTGGGCGTGAGTCAGGCACACCAGCAGGGGCTCAGAGAGCCTTCCACTTGGCAAACGGGAAGTGAGGACGACAGTTAAGCAAGGGAGTCCACTGTGACTCTCCCATTCCACCATGTGTCATTATAAGCCTGATGGAGCGCCCGCAAAGAAAACACTGTGCTCCAACTGATTTGTTCGTTGTCTTTTCCTGGATAAAAGGAACATCCATACACATTTTGAGTTTCACCTTCGCATTCTTTTATGCTCTCATCCTCAGAGGGGTGACTATGGAAAATGCCTGTAATGCAGCTACATCCATCTGTCAGCCTACCTTTCCCCACAGTGGTTATGTGGAGCCCTACAATAGTACCTCCAGGAACAAAAAAAAAGTGGGTTAGAAAGATTTCTTTCTTTAAATTACTAAAGAATATTTTTTCATTTTCCATCCTCTAGAGATGTCATCTTCTACTAACGAATACCTCTAAATTTTGCCCTTGAGTCATTATACACACAATGTAAACATTTAAGATGCTAAACCAAACAGGCCACACTTCTCACCAACTAGAAAAGTTTCCCTTCAGTACCTACAAAATCATGCATACATAAACATAAATCTAATTATATATTAGGTGTGAGTATCCAGGTACATCTTCAAGTATCTGTAATCACATACTTTTTTAATAAAGGAACACATCAAAAAATGCTAAGTTTCACCAAAAAATGAGCAGAAGATAAGAAATCAGTATTAGGGTCAGTAACAAACTGGCCTCTTTCAGCCTATGTGCCATGACACCATTCTTAATTGTATTGTCGTATCTTTTTTTTTTCCTTCAATGTCTTCCTCATCAGTGAAGAATGGGGCTCATGAAACTGGGCTACTTCTCAGTATTGTTTTATCCTTATCATCCAGTGTGTGGCTTCATGCCCCAGTCCAGCTCTGCACTGGGCTGGACATAACTGTTTTCCTCTCCAATTCTATTTTTGCAGGTGTCATAACAGTTGTTTAGATGTTTTGTCACCGTAAGAATTTACCTTTATGATACTACTGTGAAGAAATGGGAAATCACTGTCTCTGGTTTACAAGCATAAAAACTGAGGCAGAGATTAATTTAAGTATTCTCAAATGTGTCATTTAATTTGGCATTCTCAACTCAAAAACTTAGTCTAATTTTTACAGTACTTTGCACTTTCACAGTGCTTTGGTCAGAGCAGAGATCATCTTGACCTCATGCATGACTGTGGGAAGTCTGTACCTCTAATAGTCAGAGCCCTGATCCCAGAAAATCAGGCTCACCACTGAAGACCTTTTCTGGCGCAATTTACCTGTTATCAGATGAAAAATCTAGACATGAAGCCAGGACAGAATCCAGTTACCCTGCATATTGCCTGTCTTTGACAGAGCTCTACACACAACCCTTTTCTTCCTCCACTTTCCTTGTCCCAGGCACGAGACATCTTTTCACTCCTACCACACATAAGCGAGGCAGATGTCCACCTACAGTCACCACATTGCTCAGACACATCACCACGGCAGAGGATGTCCTCTGCAAGGAACCAGGCATGGGTCCCAAAATGAAAAGCAATGACATCATAGAGACAGTGCTATGCAGATGAGGAACTAGGGTGATGATTAAGTTTGGGGACACAGTGCCTAGCATTTTATGACATTCTTTCGAGTTCTCAGCCACACTGTAATGTATATGTCACTGTTCTTGGGCGTATTCGTATGATTTGACCAATTTCAACTTCAATTTACCTTTGTTGGTTTCTTTTCATTTTCTGTCCCTCCCTTGCACCTGTTATTAAGAACAAAGGCAGTTCTCAGCATGAAAATCAACACATAACCATTTTAAGCTTGATGTGGTCCAAACAACTGACAAGAGACTCTTTACACAGACCATGTTTAGGAACCTTAGCCTCAGACATCAGTATCACTGCAATAGTTCTCCATTTGAGCTGGGTTGGACTGAAAAACAGTGTGCCATGAAAAGAAGATGAGTTTGAAAATCCAGACCATCACCACATATGATTTCTTTTGACAGGATACCCATTTTCATCTGCCTGCCTTTATGCAGGGCCTCTCCACCAAGGCATCTGCCTTGGAAAGCGTGTATTACACGCATAAGGTTTTTCTCATGCACTCCCCAGGGTAAGTGCTATCATTCAGAATCTCAAAACAGCCCCACTTAGCTTCATGGCAATGGGGTATCTGAATCTCTTAAGCAGCTTTGACAATCTTGACTTGCAAGCATTACTGTTTGAAAACTGTGACAGTCGGCCTTGGTGGTGATATGCATAACAATGATAAAATGCAGCATATATGCATTGGCCTTTTAACTTAGGCTTGACTGGAGACTTAGCAAGCCTATCTTCCAGCAAAACAGACTGCCTGTGAGCACAACAGTGCAAAGGTCACAGAAGGAGACCTTCCTACTACAAAGGTAGGGCCAATCCAGGATTACAATCTTTTCATTTGATATGCACGAAACTTTAAAAATAAAACAAAAAACAAAACAAAAAAAAAAAAACAAAAAAAAACACAGCAGCAAACCCACAAACGAACAAAAAAAAAAAAACCAAAACCAAACAACAATGTGCATGATGAGTTTAAGATCTACAGGAAAATATTTAATGTTGCACTACAGTGAAAGGAATTGGTAAGAAGCATAAATGGCAAAGCAGTGAAAAGAACTGACACAAAGCATACTGGCATGTACAGCAACACCCACACAATCAAAAGCATTCAAGGAAATTAAAAAAAAATCAAATGACTAAAGATCTGGCTATGCAAGGGAGTTGTATAGCAAAAGTAATCTCCATCCACAGCTATCCTAGGGATTTGAATAAGCTGGAATTTCACGAAAAGGTCTAATCAGTTGGCAAAAAGAAATAAAAGAAATTAGGGGTAGAAAGAGAGCTCAAAAACACAATCAAATACCCCACTCAGCTTTTTTAGTTCATCTTTATTTCAGTACTCATGTTTAGAGGTGCATTTGACCCCAAAAATTAGAATTTGGATAACTTTAGATTTTGGGGTGCTTGAAAATTAATGAGATATCACAGCCAAGTTTATATTTGGCCTCAGTCCCAAGCAAAAAAAAATTTCAATCCAATCCTTTCCAAACTTTTGTGCTTCAGTTTAACATCTCAGTTTGGATCCAAATCCAGCATTTCAGCTCAGTCTTTACTTATGTCACTTCATATCATGTCACAAAGCAAGAACATACAGCTGGGTGCGATGTAATAGCGAGGCAAAACATAACAAAGGACAGTGTAACACACCTCACACAGTAAAACTGCAACAACTACCTTGACAATTTAAATTCCTTTTTTTTTAAAAAAAAAAAAAAAAAAGAAAAGAAATTGTAGGCCTGCTAATTTTCCTTTGTACTGAAGATTTTTAGAAATATAGGGCGTAAAATGTAGAAATGCCCAGCGAGCCCCATGTACTTCCATGACAGCGTTTGTCTCTTAGTTACAGCAAGGGTAATGTTATCAGCACCAAGCAACCCAGATGAAAATTATCAATTGGTTACCAAGAAACCTAATGATTTCATCAATAATATTTTACCAGTTACAAAGGTCATTTGGAGAAGTAATGCCACACGGAATGCGCTTGTGAAGTGGGTGATGTGTGGGTGGCTGTTAAGGGTCAACACTTCATTTCTCATTTCTTTAATTGATACTTCTGAATGAGTATTAATTGAGCTGCAATGAGAAGAGTGTGCCGTTTGACAATGCAAGTGACAGGATGGAAGTGCCATTTGCAGAGTGTATATAACCACAGCTAACACCCTCAAAGCGTTAATTCCATTTTATGTCTTTCACATTTAATAGCAAATTTGCCATTTAATCTTTAAGACAGAAGTTACTTATTCTCAATCTACCTCTCACTTGCACTGATATAATCTCATGCCACTCAGACTGGCCTGTGGCATGAAGCACATCACACTTTCAAATCAGGTCCATTTTTTCATTAGCTCATATCCTTCCTGAGATGCCCTCCTTTACAGATGGCTGATCAGCAATCAACACTAGTTTGTTTCAATCAGAAAAGCAGCCGTAACTTCTCATTTAAAGACTGTTCCTGGAGAAGCGCATTAGTCGAAGGCATAAAGCTGGCACTGGGGCAACAGTGACTCTCACAACTGATTTCTTTTTAGGATTTTTTTTAAAGAGATAGAGCTCTTTTTGTGTGGAGACCTGTTTTTTATTTTAAAGGGAAGCATAATGAAATCCATACCTTTGCATGTTGCAGGGAGCCGTTCGCATGGTGCGGGCAGGTGCCAATAGACTGTAAATCTGAAGAGTGAATACAAAAGGTAGCAAAAGCCCAGGAGGAAGCCCGGGTATAGCTCCCATATGTACACGCTGACACTTTCCCCCTCTCTGTTCCTCCTCCAGCAATGCAGTGTGTTGCCTTTTGAGCCTACTTGACTGAGGTTAAGCGTTTACACTTTTTCAGAGGACAGTCAGTCCACTCAGGGAGATACTGACTTTCATAGCAGGAGCCTTCAAAATGATTTCCTCTCTGCTTGGGCAGCTCAAAACCACACGCGCGCAGCAGCAAAGGTCAGATGTCATCCAAGTGGCGGGAGAGTGCCAGCTAAACGCTTGGGATATATTTTTATATTGGCCTCAGCTCAGCCTCCAGTTCTGAAGGAATCTACTCGGCACCCACAATTTGCTGCACTGCATTAACCCCGGGTGCAAATGATAGGATTTAGCCTTCCAGGCACTGACATGTGGGTGCAGCCAGATAGCTAGATAACTTAATGATATCATTTGCACTCACAGTTAACTGCAGGTAGAAGAGAAGGCTGGAGTGGCTGGGGAAAGGGAGAAAGAGAGAGAGGTCTCTTTTTTCCCCTCTTCCTCCCCTCCTCAAAATCAGATTTCTTGCACTCAGTGAGGAATTCCTTTCTAACTTGCAGTCTAGAAAATACAGAGCTGCTCATGGCTTCTTTCCCTGTGGTGGCCATTTGCAGTTGAGCGCATCAGTCTCCTGATTTTTCCTTCTCAGGCTTTTTCCTTCTGTTTGCATGAGCTGGCAATAGACAGGCTACTCACTCCTCTTTCCTTACTGCTTTCTCCTCCTTCATTTCTCACAAGTACCTGCTTTTATGTTTGAGTTCATCCCAGGGGTAGTATTTGCTATTCCCATCTGCCCCTACCCTCCTGCTTTTTAACTATTTGTTAATTCTGTCTTGCTTCTTTTTTTTTTTCCCAGCTGCTGATAATTTTCTGATACCCAGTTACTTCAGCCAGATCACCTCTTACCCACCCATAATCCTTGCCTTCACCCACATCCCTGATTTTATTCTCCTCTGTCCTCTCCCGTTTTCTTTTTTGCAGCCAGGCCTTCCTTCAAAGAAACTGAGGAGAAACCTGGCTCCCTGCGCACTAATCCCTGCTGACATTTTATACAAGGAAATACGTGTGATGTCATCCACGTGTCATCAGCTCGGCCATAATTGCAGAGGGATGGCAATGGATGGTGATTGCCTTACAGGCTCATGTAGGCAGGGTCTTGAAAAGGACCTCACCACTAACTGATGTCTGTGGATGTCAGGAATTTATCACAGAAAGAAATAAAATTAATAAAACGATGCTGGTAGAAACAGCTTTGGCAATAGGCACCCTGGAGAGGCCGAGCTTCTCTACCAGTGGGTGTGGACCCACTTTGAGCACTGCCTTCATTTACTATAAGTTCCTGCTACTTTATACCTAACCCAAATGTGAGCTACGTGCAAACATATTTTGAAACTTAATTACTCATCCAGTTTAGTACGAAGCCAGTGCTGAAATGGCTGGATTATGCCATTTGGAAAGGCCAATTGGTTATTACACTTATCAGATTGTTTGTGACAGGAATGGGTTAATTTTCCTAACCTTTTCTGTTCTTGTTCCACTCGCAGGGTTGTCAAAAGGATGGATAAACGTGTTGCTATTTTCTGGTTTTGTTTCAGTGTCTATCACGAGAGTGGACCAATTTCATACCATTTGCTGCTTTCATTACTGTCTCAGGGTTGTCACAAGAATTGATAAATTTCAGACTGTTTTTCTTGTCCTCATTACAATCTTAAGGTTGTCATGAGAATGAATTGATTTTGTGCCATTTTCTGTTCTCATTACAGTCTTTGTCATGAGAATGGCTTCATTTGGGGCCATTTTTGTTCCTGTTACTTACAATCTTTTGTCACAAGAACAGGGATTATTTGATGAAAATGAGAAGACAGCATCTCAGACACAGATTCAGGGATAACTTGTTCTTGTGACAGAGATCATAACGAGGACAGAAAGCAGTACAGAATGTATCCGCTCTCAGGATGATTTTAAAGGTTGTGATTTTACGACCCTGATTGTGCCAACTGACTTCACCAGGAGGAGATTTTACCACTTTTATTGTCATAACCACTACTTCATTCAGGCCACTGTTAGGTTGCTCCCTACTCAGCAGGGTAAAATATATTTATACAGAACTATCAGAAGAATAAGAGCTGAACAACACAAAGATTTCAGGATAGGCTTTCGTATCCACGAGAAGGCACATTTCAAACTCCAGCTGGGACTTCAGGTGCTTTTCACAGGACCCAGCTAAGAGTCACCATGATGAAGGCTATCCTTGAGTACAGTCATGCTCTTTGGAGGGTTAAACACACAGCAGAGATGTGGTTTTGAGTGTCTGCCTGATTTTAGGTTTGCCTAAGCTGCCTGTGTAGCCAGCTTGATCTGGGAGCTCTGGGACTCTGAGTTCAAATGAAGGTAAACTAGTGACTGCAAACAAGTGCCTACAACTCAGCTAAGAATGAGTTACTGCAAATGAAAGGGCAGAAGTTAGAGATCAAGGCATGTACGACATCCAGGGCCCAGAAAACCTAGAAGTAATTATTGCGTTCTTGAAGGTGATCAAAGAGAAGCAGCAGGAAATGCTAAATAAAGTGGAGACTCATACAGCACATGGGGAGGGGGTGGAAATGAAATAGGCATCACAATGAGATTGAAGCTATGGACAGGGAAAATGAAAAGCAGTTGTGGAGGAGGGATGGACAGAACTAGAGAATAATCTACTGCAGAAGAGACAACGCTATGGCACAGCCACACATTCAGAAATACTCAGGTTTGGTTTGTGCAAGGCAAAGAACCCAAAGGAAGAACAAGATAAGAAACAAAACTAAAGCAGAGAAAAACTTTTCTTCATGATGGGTTGGACAGGGAAGCCCCAAGAGGGCACATATGTCTGACAACCACATTATCAGTAATGGTAAGCAAGTGGCAACCTACTGCCTTGAAAGATTTGGCATTAACTGTCTTTGGGCTCACCAGCTTTTCTTTTCCAGCAGCTAAGATTTTATTCCTGAGCTTAGACTCTGGTTCCATCAGACACTGAATGCAGGATGTATGTACATGATTTCCTTTGGCAGGTCTCCTGAGACAAGATCCAAAGGAGAGGAAATGTTGACTTGGGAGCCATTGCCATAAGGAGGATTCAAGCTGTGAAGCAGCCCAAAAGGAGATCATGCTGACTGAAATACACCACTGGAACTGATTGGACAATCATCCTGCAAAGCTGTCTGGGAAACCATCAGAAAATCCATCTGAAAATAAGTGTACCTGAGCAGTGAAAGAGATCACTGGTAAAAGGCAAGTGAGGGGGATGGACATTCCCCACTGGCTAAGTAAAATAAAGCAGGAACACTGCAATAAATAGACCTGACAGATGACCCCTGGTATTTCCTGGGCCAATTTCTATGAACATTTTATTGATCTTTTACATTCTGATCTGACCGTCAGAGCCTATGATCCTTTGCTTTGTCTGTCCCATACCTCCCCCCTGCCCCCACGTTTAACATATGTACCTAATCTCACTTGCTCTGTCTGCCATCTGCCATTGTTTGAAGTATATGGGAATATAAGTTTAATCATAAAAATGGTGGCCCTGGCTGTGTATACTACTTGAATGTTCAACTTTCACAAGATGAAGTGACCTCCAAGTGGCTTACTGCTTTTCATTAATTTCTCTGTATAATTGAACATTTTTCGGCATCTCATTTAACAAACTGTTAAGCTCCTTATTGCACAGAAGGGCTATGTGATGTGCAAGGATTCTGAAATGCTTCCCCTCATTCACAGTTCTCCTACTAATATCCTGGGCATTATTAGTAGTTCACAAAGCCAGCACATTTTCTTTTTGATAAGTGTCCCTGTTCTGCCCTCCTTTGTCCACCTCCAAATGCCGCCTAGCACTTACAAAGAATAAAACCCTGCTGCCTAACTAGCCTGGTGCTTTGGATTGCTACCCCTGCTCACTCAGTTGCCTGTAAGGGGATGTACTTATATCAATGAAAGATAAATCCCAGCTAGAAATACAGGTCCCTGACAACCTAATCACTGAAACCCTGTCAAGTAACCCCTAATTTTAAAGCGAGTGGTTAATTCCCAGCAAATTGATTTATGCACTGTTTGAGGTTTGGTGAGTTGTGTTGTTCATCTGTTATTACCAGGAACTCAGCTCAGCCTATTCATTTAGACCACTGACACAACACAGTGCATCTCCCAAGAAAATTTCCTTTGTCAGCACATCTAGAATTTGCTAATTAAATCAACGATGACATAATTCACTTTCTGAAAAAAAAAGGAACTTCTCCCTCCTGCCCCCCTTAATACACATACGTGTGCATACACATGCACACACCCAAGCACAGGTTTTTAATTGCCATTTGTAAATGTGTTCAGTCTTCAACTTTTGATCATGTTTATTAACTATTTTAGTCAGCTCTAGGTGATCTGCTCTCCTCAGTACACACGTACTGTCTGTACACCTATATAATTGTCAGTCTCTAAAGTGCGTGTGCATGTGGCAAGAGGTGGGGGCCATGTGACGCTCATAAGCAATCGTGACTCTTACCTCTTCAGAGCACATCCTGAAGTGTGAATTTGGTTAAAATGATAGGGCTGGTCAGCAAGTTCTTTTCTCCACTGTTGCTGCAGCAGAAGTGAATTCAAAACACCAGGAAAGACAGGTTGTCCCCCAAGCCCTGTAATTACAGGTCCATAATATCACTGCGACTCTTTGTACTATTTAAGGTGCAGAGAATAAAAGAACACTGAAATTAACCTTTTTTGAGCATCCAGTATTTTTTCAAAGAATGATTCTTCCCTTGATAGGTTAAAGACTGTTGAATAAGTGACCAAAAAATCCTACGTATGCTCAGACTCTTGCTCTACAGACTACTGGCTTCTCACAGCTTGGATGTTTGCAGTGCAACTGAGAAGAAACGTAGCAGCAATGCTCTATCTCCAACTCAAAAAGATATTTTCAGGTCATGACTGTGTGGCCTGTGATATTACTTCACCTCTGCGATGGGTACATTATCCCTCATCACCAGACCAGGACATGTCCATCCTTCCAAAGAAAAACACAAGAATGTGACAAGGAAATGGGAAGCTGTTTAAAAATGAAACAGCTTTATCACAGATCTGTACTTAAACCAGAGTGTGGCGACTCACCACCAACACCCTCGGCCCCCAGCCTCAGGATAGCAGCTGCCTTTTTATCTTTCTGAAGAGTCAGTTAAAGCTAAATTTCATTTTTCAAGAGAAACTGACCCTCAGTAGATCTCAGAAAAATAAAACTAAAAAGAAACACACCTAGACACCATGCCAGAACTTTCCTTTTCAAAGGCAGGTTGCCCTGCATACAGTCTTGCTGTATACCTACTGGCTGGCAAAGACTTTCCAATATCACTACTTATGACTGCCCCATATATGTCACTATGGAGGCATAAGTGGTGTGTGATAACATCTCTTCCAAGCAAGTCTTGAGGTAACACCTCCTTAATCAAACACAAAGTATCCTTGATTTTTTTCATTCTATTTAATTCTGTTTATTGAAGCCATTTAATACCCTTGTTTAGTCAAATACAGTCCTGATGTATGCACTTGGCCCGCTGTGGAAAGGTTACAACATTTCATGCTTTCATTCTTCATATCTGAAGCAGCCGTGCAGTTTTTCCACCAACTCATTGCTTGCTAATGAACTTTTTTTTTTTTTTTTTAAGCAGCCTGTCATTTTGTTTAATGTTGCAAAATAAGGCAGTCTTTAAGTGGGATCTGATTTTGCTAAGAGATGTCTAAACTTAAGTGAGATAATGGATGTAACAAAATACCACCAAATATGACAGCTTTGTTCTGCCAATGTAATTTGCTGATTCTGGAAACCAAACGCAGAACAGTCTGTGCCAGTCTTAGAAAAGAGGCTTGTTTGACAGATATAGACCTGCTTAAATATCAGCATACACTACATTACATAGCAGACTTCTGCATTCATTTGTGGGGTTTAGTCACTTGTCATAACAAGGGGGTTTTATTTTATTTAAAATGCCTCATTGTTCCTATCACTCTGGTGCCCAAGTACAGTTGGCTGTTCCACCTCCCCCAAAGGTGGAAAGTGATGTTGCTTGACAGAGACACCAAATTTCTCTAATTATAATAGTGTTAAAAATCATAATGAGCGCTTCATTCGAGAAAAAAAAAAAAAGGTTTTCTGTCTGCTGTGTTATGAAGAAACCTTGGGTTGAACTTGCTTGTGTCGTTTCTACAGGTGGAAAAAAAGGTACACAGTTGGTGAGAAAGCTCTAGAGCATAAAGTGTTCAGATACTGCTGGTTTTCTCTTACTGCCATTAAGAGATGCCCTTAGGACCATGAGACAGAGCCATCAGTATTTCCTGGCAGTCAGACTCTCAGTGTTCTCTAGCAGTATCTGTGTGTAGTTCAGATTCAGAGTTTTAAAGTATATGACCAAAAATTATTGGATTTACCATGCTTCTGCATTCATTTGGATTTTTTATATGCCTCAGCACATACATATATATAGATGTACAAGGCTATCTTCTGTTTACTTGCTATTGACACTTCCACATTTATCAGACTTATTTCACCTTTCCCTAGACCTTCTGTCTTCCACAGTCCCTCCCTCCCCTCTGCAGTTCTCCCATATTACTTTTTTACACTCTTCATTTTTCATATTTAAAGTTTTAAGATGTTTGGACCTTGGTTTTTAACAGTAACGTATTTCTTCACTTAAACATTGGTATATCTTGCTAAGGTCCTTGTGCTTTTCTATGTGCCGATTCTGACACTTTCAAGTAAAATTAACTGTAATTGTCACATATTACATGTAGCCAATATTTCAGCAGTAAATTCTGCCCAGGAGTGTGATGCTGGCAACCCCTTCTCCTGCAGAAGAGGCGTGTTCAGAATGATCACCCACGTTATGACTCTCCTGCACTCAGACCAGCCTTGTGTGACTTTGCCTTCAGACACTCAGGATCAGAACATCAGATGATATTTTTTAGATCAACAAAAATTAATGGTGCTATGACATTTCATCTCATCGGAGGATATGAATCTAAATGTGCAATCCTCACTCTACTGAAATGAAGAGGAATTTTGCCACAGACCTGAATTTTACTTGAACTCTATTCTTATATGGATTAAAGTCAGTGAAATTTGATGGTCTTAATTTATTTGAATCATTACAAATCTGTTATTTTAATAGCAGATAAAGCTATTTTTAGGTTCAAGGAGTGATGGCAGGGGGGAATCACATAATAACTGAAAGGAAAGTCAAAAGTAAATCTACCCCTCAATTCAGAGTTGCATTCCTCAATCCAGAAAATATCTTTCACATTCCAGTGTACAGTAGATATTTCTGGTTATGATACCAGGCTTACTTTGCAAGTATATGATATTTTAAATGCAAATGAATAAAGCAACTGAGCCAAGACCTCTCCAGAAAAACAAGTTAGTATCAGTCTTCTCTTTACCTACCCCACTAAGACTCATGTAGCATAGTGTCAGTGGCTTGTTCGTGTAATTTCTTTCAATCACATAGCAGAGGGAATCAAGAGACCCTTCCTGGGACTGCTGAGGCTACTTAACTGTCCTCTGTCTCATTAGCAAGCTGAGAAACCCCAAAAGGCTGAATGCAGAACCATAACTCTGCCCACAGTGTAGTCTCTGGAGACCCTGTTATTTCTTCCCAAATGGGTAGAACATGTGAGGCTTACTCATTTTCTTCACACACCTGACAATGTCAAACACCCTGCAGCCAGCAGAGCCCTGCCTGTGCAAAAGCAGAGAGAACATCTCACAGTTCATGCAGGTATGGGGTGGAGGAATGAGACCCTGGCACAAGTCTTGCTTCTCTCCCAGAGAAGTGATGATGAAACACAATCAAGGTCCCTCACACTGACATACAAGCATGTGCTACTGGGAGGGCAGGATGAGGGGTGCAGGGTGGAGGGAGAGGGCTTGCCTGTAAAGAGTGGACCCTAAAATGAGTGAGGTTTACCCACCACAGGTGTTAAAGTGAAGGAGGGAGTGGGATCTGAAAACTAAGCACCAAGTACTGTGTCCTCTGACAAGAACAGCTATTCAGATTAGATATTGATAGCATGCCTGTATTTATAGCTGCTGCTAAATGACCCAGGATGGATCATTTTCTTAGGTAAAGAGAAATCTTGTAATTTTACACATTTTAGCAAAATCGCAAATTGATGGTAATCTAGCAATGAGATTTCTTACTTCAGTTTAAACTAGTAAACCTCTCTCTCATTCTGCTTAAAAATTTCCTCTGCCTCAAAGACCTAAGATAGAGCAACTTTATTACTATCTAAGTCAGAAGCATGAGCAAAGCATATTTTTATCAAATCTCAGTTCCTTCTGAAAAGATTTCCTGGAATTTTTGACCCTCATCCTTTTAGGAGCAATCAAGGTGGGGAAGAAAAGTCTGACTTGACACAGCTTGGAACATGTCTGAATGTCAATTTATTGTTGTCCTGGTAGGAACCTGTATGCAAATTCAGTGCTGGGGTATTTTCCTTGAGATGCTTGGACTGACAAATCCTGGAATTCTTAGGTTCATATTTAATTTGAGCAGTGATAACAAACCACATCTACTTTAGTTTAACTATTCATGTCTTCGGCACCCACAAACCAAGCACATGCAAAAACAAAGCTGACTGCACATGCAAAGCTCTGAGGTGTAGTCTCCACTAATTTTCTCATAGATGAATCTGGCAGAAGGAGAGACAGTGGATAAGCTCCATATTATTTTTCCATTGGACACTAATTTTAACTATTAAACCAGAAAAATCTAAGCATTAGGTAACATCTGCTGATCACTGACTGAAAAGCAAGTCCCACAGACAGATATAAAGGTAATTGGCGAGATCTTTGCCTGTATTTTCCAAAGGGTCCCAGAAGCCTAGCAGCATCATTGGTCTCTGACACAGATGGAAATTTACTACTCAGAATCCTATGGGGGAAGAAAATGCACTTTTTTAACTAAAACTATTCAAAACAATCCATCTTTTTTGAAGGCCAAAACTGAGAGAAGCTATTTAAAGTGAATTTAATGTGACTTCCACTGTAGAAGATGGGAAGCCAAAAGGAGAATTTAAAAAAAAAAAAAAAATTATTCTGCATGCCAGGAGTCAGAGAACCACCCACTCATCTAGGCAAGCCAGAGAAGAGTGCAGGAGACACAGCTGCCAGATAAAATACATTTCAAACTGAATGAAATCCAAAACATTGAGGATCCCAACCATCAGCAGAAACAGGAGAACCAAGAAAATTTAACTACATTTGCAGAAAGTCCAAACTTGAATTAAAAATGAGGGCTGACTACTCAGGTCAAACAAGCATACAAGATCATCACCAGGAATCCCAGCAAAACAGTTGAGGTTGAATTCTAGTACTCTTACACCAAGTCGTTTGCATTATACAAATTATCCCATTGACTTCAGCAAGTCACAAAGTCCTATTCAGAATAATTTGAGGCACTAGATTTGGGTCCCGAGTGTGGTAATCTCTCTTCAAGCTGTTTGTCGTAGCATGGTTACAGGTGGGCATTGAGTTGAGAGCTCAAGACCAGCCCAAAACTAAGCCCTCCCCAGCCCTTCTTGGGGCAAGGAGCATCACCTGGGTTTCCCGTCACCCGCAGAGCAGTTTCAGATGCACCACTGGACACACACGGGGCAGGACACACCCTCTCTCACCACCTGCAAAAGGAGAGACTTCTGCTAACGTGGCACTCCTGGTGATATAGCAGAGCTGTGCTGCTGCTGTGCAAAGTCATACATAGGAAGGATGAAGGGAAGCAGAGGACTTAGAATTGTTGGCTTAATGTTGGACTTGGTGATCTTAAAGGTCTCTTCCAACCTAAAGGAGTCTATGATTCTACGAAAAGCCCAGACCTGGCATACATGAGCTGTTAACTCTTGGCTGACCAACAGAGTTCAGTAAGCACCTTAACTCAGCACAGCTGTAGGAAACCATGTAAGATCTGAAGCTCCACTAGCAGAGGGTTTGCCAAGAACAGCCACTATTAGAAATCCTGCTAGGACTCCAGGTCGCCTACGCCTTATACTGGCATCTACCTGCTCATGAAGTTATAGATCAGGTACAAAGACAAGAGGCTACCATAACTCATGTCCTACACACATGGCCAGATCAGCAAGGCTGTTTCCTCCACGCTGAACCCCATTCAGTTTTACACCAGCCTTTCCACACTGTCATCAATCGTGCAGCTCTGGGCGTCCTGCTTTGGAAAAGCAGTTGAGCATACATTTACCAAAATTCACCTCAGTGTGGCCAATAAGAGCACTCCCATGTCTGAAGTCGGCTTAAAACCATCTGGCATGAGGTGTAAAACCTGCTGCTGTAGGACAGCTATTTGTTCCTCCTCAAAGGCAGGTAAGCCAGCATTTTAACACTTTGCTGTATGGGGGTCTAAAACATGACAGCAGTAGTGAATGTTAATGTTTCATTATCAGAGGGAGTTTGATTCATTAAGACTGAAGGATGGTACCAGCAAGGATTCCTTTTGAAGCTTACTGAAAAGATAACCTCTCCTCTTTTAATTAAAACACCCGCAAGTAGTTTATTTTTGTTCAACACATAGCTATATAAACTATCAGCCCTCAAATAATGTTCTAGTCTGCATTTAAGCTTTCTTCAAACATTCAGAGAGATGCTTGTGACGACAGGCCACTTTGCAAATACAAGGTTTTTGGTTGCTGCTGCCTTTCCAGTTTAGCATTTCAGGCATGACACCCAGGGGCTGAGGGGAGTGTTCTTCCCACCCAAACCAGGGTCTTCAACTTCAGCCTTGGGAGGTGGTCAAGTGAGCTGTGCATCTGTGCTGAAGGCAGTGGGGGGTTAAGGTCAATAATACTTCACCTGTACTTGAAGAGCAGAATCAGGGCAGTTGAAACACTTTACTGTGTACTTCTTGGGTTTGACAGGTATTCAGAAAGATTAACAGAATAAACTTTGAACCACTTTCTTTAGTGCATCTTAGGCTTCAATATGGTACAATACTGGTTTTTTGGTTTTGTTTTTTTTTCTGGAAAAGTTTCACAGACTTTGGAAAAGTGGTTGGTAATGCTGGGCATCAAAGGGTTGTCAGAGACCTCTCATCTAGTCACCTTAACCTAATTTTTGCATTACACTTGCCACTTTGACCCTGACACAGGACAGGAATGGATGATCAAGGTTACTTCACCATAGTGCAAACACTGTAGTTTGTGACAAACATAAAATAAGGTGACCCCTGAGATAGTAGGGCTGCAATTCAAAGACTCTCCTGTTTGTCCTAGTTAATGAGGAATAAAACATATTAGCCTGTAATGGAGAGAATTTTGGTAACCTTCCTTTGGGAGATAGCCAGAGTGAATGTCCTTTAGCAGTTCAGTAAAAAAGGCTTCTGAACATGTTTTTTCTAAGCCTGTGTACACAATAGGGGAAATCACTTAATAGAAGCAGATTATTCAGAAAAAAATGTTTTGCAGAAAACTTGATAAAATGTTTTTGGTCCCCTGGCAGAAAGCTTAGTTACAAAAGAAGAGGAAAAGAGGCTGCTCGCCATTTAGAGCCCGTTATCTCAGAGGTTTTATCAAGACTTCACAGGCACAATTACACCCCACAACTTTCCACCCTTGAGCCTGAAAATGTCTCGCCCAGGGCAGTCCGGAGCAGGTTTGTTCAACGCTGCTAAAAGTAATTATTGCCGTTATTAGTGATACAGATAATTTTCCAGCTAGAATACAGTTCCAGAAGGCAAGAGGTGTGGTGACTGGACCCTCATCCTGCAGCACATGGAAAACCTCCCACAAAGCAAGTGGGAGATCTCCCCTTGCCCTGTTTTCCCAGGGAGCCCAGCACTCAACTCCTCTGCAATCCTGACTCCAAACTATCCCTGACCTGGCCCTTGGAGCCTGCTTGGCGTGGGCTATGAGCTATTTCTATAGCTGGCTGCAGTCTTCATTGAATAAACGAGGCAGATACCCTTTTTAATGAATGAAACGCATTCCCTTTTATTATAGCAGCTCAGGCAAAAAAATGGGGGCGGAGAGAGTTCTAATAATTCAGGTATGATTAAAAAGAGGATATTTACTGGCTTGTAGGCCTTGGGGAGAAAAAACCAACACGGCAGCACGGTTTCTATATACATCCCTAGGGAAAAGTTCAAGAAATAAGAAAATGCATATAACCATTGTTTGTGTGCATTATGCAAGCTTTAAAAAAAATAGATAGGGCTGAGTTTCAGAGTATCAGGAAAAGTATTTGGGCTGCATTTAAGTGAGAAGGATTAGCTTGCATGATGTTGATTTATAAATGGCAACAACCAATCCCTTATATTCTCTCCTGCAGTCATCTCTCCTGCACAGTAATTCCCAATGTTCCCTTTTGAAAGCCCTTGATACTCAGTTAGCCCCGAGGTATAATGTTTGATAATATAACTACTGCTTCTGTCACTGCGTTTTGTACAAACGCATTATATGTGGCCCAGAATGGTAAAGATTTATGTATGGGTATGGAAAATAAAAATCAGCATTGATTAAAAGCCCCAGATAGACCATCCAATCCCGCCCAGAGAACATCAGTTATTTTGCATTTTGACGTGGCGATTGATAACTCATAAATGCAAGCAGGAAGGACAAATGCGGATGGAAACTGGCTTTGACAAAAACGATAACAGTATCAGTCTCGAGGGGCGATGGAGGTATAAGCAGGAGCTGTTTAAAATATTTAATCATTTTATGAAGGCTGCAAGATGTTGTTTGACCCTGAAGGAGTGTGAATGTCACATGGATCAGAAATTGCCAAGTCTTTGAAGTGAAATAAAAAAAATGGTGTTATTATAGATCCTTCTTGACATCCTATCATTTTTGTATAGGATTAAAAATATGTATACAAAGCTTTAGATAAAGGACTCCAGCAAAAGATGTCTTGGTTGAAGGGGAAAAAAAAGTAAAGACATACTGTTGTGAATTTTTACTTCAAAATCCCAAAGCATCTCTTTTATATTCTTCTGGAATGGCATGAATAGAGCCAGCAGCCCCCTAGTAAAAAGACTCCTTTGGTTTTTAACTACAGGGTAAATTAAGCTTTACTTTTGTTACCTTGGGTCTGACTTTTGGTCTTCAAAGAAAATCTTTTTTTTTCTTTTTTTCCTCCTTGTACTTAACTGAGCAACGGGTATTGTGTGTGAATGTATATAAGTATATCCATATGATCCCTAGCTGTAAGACTACGTTAAACGTATTTATTTTATTATATACATGCACAAAAGTATGCAGTGTGCAAGGTGTGGGATTTTTTTTATGGGAGAGGGAGGAACTGGCAACTCAGCAGCGAATTGATACGCTTAATTCTTATCTACGTTTGTGTTTTCAAATTTTCCAGGTCTTCCAGAAGACCTGGAATCTAACCAGTCAAGAAAAAGTACCAAAGCCACAAGTAAATTCTGAGTGAATATTCCCATATGAATGAGGATTAGTTTATGTTTCACTGTGGTATATCAGCAGATGAAATATTACACTGTATATTTTCTCTTTATCTGGTGTATTTCTTCCCTCCCTCTTCCGTACCCTCCTCTCCCCCTTAAGTCACTGAGTTTTGCTTTATTTTGTTATTTGATTTTTGTTTAGTCAGGGGCATGTGGGTGTTTAGAAGGACATTTATTTCAAAGGGGGGCATTTCTGAAAAATGTGTTTCTTTTAGGGTCTGGTTTTGTCTTGTCCTTGAAATATGCTTCTTTTTTTTTTTTCCCTCTACAGTTTGGCCTGTTCCATATATTTCTTCAGGGCAATTAATCATTTAGACTCGACATATAATTTGTTTATTCAGTAGTTATATATATATGCAACCTTTCTTTTCTTCCCTCCCATTAAAGATTTTGCTTTTCTATCTCAGAGGTTTTCATCAAGCCTCTGTTTTACACCTTTTCTCTAACAGTCACTGCTAGAAGCCTGCAAAGACCTCGCTGGCTTTGTATTAAGTTACCCTCGCCCTGCCCAAACCACTAGGAAATTACACACATTCAACTTCACAACAGGCCCCTCATGGTACACTGCGGTCACAGCTCTTTGTGCATCCTGCACGAGCTGATCCTTTTATTTGCTTAGGATAGCACAGACGCTTTGTTCCTCGCCGTAGAAGGGATTCTGCCTATTCTCATTTACATGTCCCATTGATTTCAGCTAAGTACATACAGTACATGGTATTGCAGCGAAGACCATTGGAAATATCTCTGTTATTGCAGCATGCTGCACACTCTGCAGCAAATCTGCACCACAATAAACCTCTTCCTGCAGCATCTACAGATCCTCAAACAGCAGCAGGAGGGAAATGCCTGATGGTGTCCTGAGCAATACGTTACATTTGACTGTCACTTCTGGTCTGCCTGCTGGAGCTGTTCAATCCTGGTTATTTATTAAAGGAATTTCAGGGTCTTTTTTTTTTTTTTCTTCACGTTCTTATGAATTCCAGACCTTTTCCTCCTCTGTTCACAAATGAGCTCCCCTCTGAAGTCTGAATGACAAGCCGAACTTCGTGATCTTAACATAGATCCTGACAACACACGGCTTTTTGAATACTTCCACAGGATTATTTCATGCTGATGGACAATGCCAGAAAGGATGTATGCTTTTGTTGCTATTTTACTCACACACCTTCCCCCAGTATGTCCCAGTCATTTCCAGGACTGTTAATTTTAATTTGCCATGTCTCCTGGAAACAACAAGAGAATGCTCCTTTCAGAAATTTATCCTACAATTTATCCTACAACATTTGCCTCTGTTTTAAACTAATGTAATTCCTCCTTGCCTTTTTTAATTTTTTTTTTCTCCTGTCACCGAAAGAGGGGCTGTCTCTCTAATGACACAGGTAGATGTGGTGTTTGCCAAGGGGAGCAAAATATTAGGAGCAGAAAAATGTTTCCTGACATCTCACCACGTGAGTGGCTTCAGGATGGCACAAGGAGCGTGCTCTCCAGCAGCAAAATCCCTGTGCCAGGTCCTTGCTGAAAACGGGGTATTTCCCATTCAGGCTGATATGCAGCAGGGCTGTGATTGATGCCTCAATGTCACCTCTAGCTTCAAGCCCATTTGCAGTTGTGAGTGCAGGCAGTGGTGGGTCAGCTCTCCTCTCAGAGGAGAGAGCAAAGCCCAGCTTGCCCAGCTGGCAAGCATGTGAATTTGGCTCACCTGAATTACTTGTAGCTCCTACTCTGGTTCAGCACAAACAAAAAGCATACACAGACAAAATATCTTCTGCAGCCATAGCCTCAGAGTTAGGTATCTAGCTGCTTTTAATTAGAACTATGAGTCATTCAACTATCAAAATAAATGCTGGTCAGAAAGTAGCAGCCAATTTTGTCAACTGGATCCATTAAATGGACCTTGCATATATTGAGCTATCTCTGCATCCACCACAAATGAGAAATTTTGGTCCCTACAGCATGGAAGCTGATTCTACTGTTGACCTTTCTACAGTCATCGCATTTCACCGCCTGCCTTCTCCCAGAGCCTGTTGTTCTCCGTTGTTCACACCAGAGAGGGATGGCGCTTTGGGTTGCCAATTTTACTTGCCTCAGAATGCAAATTTAGGTAAACCATAGCACTCAGGAATTTATGATGAATGTGTGCTCCTCACCAATATTAACTGTCTTTAAAGAAGAGTAATTTTTAAAAAATTTACTTAGACATTTTTGAATCTTAACAGCTAAGGAATGACAAGTTTTCTTCAAAAGGTGCCTTTTATTTCAGGGTGGACCAAATTTTAAACAGAGAATGATTTAAAGTTGAAGATAATGTTAATTAAATGTTTAGTTTATCTCAAGACATCTTATTCCATGATGAAAGATCTTCATATCAGTTAAAAAGATTTTCATATCAGGACAAATTAAAAACCGAATGAACTTAGGGTAGATGAAACTGCTCTGCTTTTGTAACTTCTCTGTAGCCCACCAGCAACCTGTAGTGGCCATTTTCCTCACAGTCCTACTCCCCAAACCTCTAACTCTTCTTTCCCCTGGGGATTTCTTTCATGCCACTCTTTAAATTGCTTGTTTGTCCCACGTTCCGTTCTGCCCTCAACTCATCCCATACTTTAGAAGAAGAATTTCATTACAAGGGATAACATTCTACACCATTTTGGGAGACTGGAGAGATGTCCTGGTAGCTTTGTACAATGTTTTCTTCACATGTATCATTATTAAAAAATAAGCTTCTTGTGCCAGACAATCTGCCTTCTTCTCTGCTCTGTGTAGATCTGCTGAGGGTGCATCATATAAACCAAACAGACAGTTTGGTCAGTACATTTAATTCACCCTTGTTTCTTTGACTATCATTTGTTTATCAGGCAAAGACTGGCCTAGACCTTAATCAAAATGAAGAAAATGAAATTCCCACTAATTAGGGAGATTTCAGCACTTGCTAGATCTTTTCAAAGATTAAGAGGTTAATCATTTGCAGTCAGACAGTAAGAAATGAACCTCTTGTCTCTTCCTTCATCCTCTATGCAGTTCCTCCATTTCAACATCCTTGTTACTAAATCTGAGACAATGTGTAATTATACAGAAGGAAATCTCTCTGGGGTATAGCTGAAGTTGCTTAAATTGTGCTGATTTACAAAGATGAAGGATTTTTTATTTTTTTCCCCCAACTAGAAAAAAAAATTACCTTTTTTTTTTTTTATATAATGGCAAACAACCTCCTGCAAAGTCAACTCCTTTTCTGAAAGTCATTGCTAGTTTTATAATTTCTGAGTCATTAGATAACAGATAGAACTCCACACTTAGTGGTTTCAAATGTTTATGGTCTGCAATTCATTCTTAATGAGCTCTCTCCATGTCTTTATTCTTCTTCACACCCTCCTGCTGGGAAATGTCTTACTCTGCCTTGGCTTTTGTTAATGATTCCACAATCATTTCAGAGCCATTTCTTCTGCCTTATGTAATTCTGACACTGCATAAGAGCCTGGCTCTGCAGCCTCACAGTTGGAAATGTAACCTTTAATGTATTAATTTCTCTTGCTCAAAACAATTTAACCTCTGTCTTGGTTTTGTGATTGCTAAGTGTTCCAATTAAATGCCTCTTTCATTTTTTGTCCTGGAGGGCTTGATCTTACCAGTATTATGTTTAACATACCCTACCTAGCAAATGATGAGCACTCCAGGGTCCCCTCAAGTGTTCTTTATCAATCCATTATCTATCTCATGAGTGTCTGTCACATTTTCAAAACAACAACAGAAGAGATTAATTAAACTAGTTTTAAACACTAAATAACAAAACCCACTACAAGTGGAAACAAATAATTACTAAGCAGGAGAAAGAGTAATCCAGGAGGAATAAATTCACTTCCCCCCAACCTCCTGATCAATAGTAACTTGCAAACACTATTTAAAAGCTGAATCTCCCACACTGGGATGCAGCCAGGATCAGGAGTTTTAAGAACGTGAAAATTAATCACAGTAACAAAAAGTCTCTGTGCGCTTGTCTTTTTTTTTTTTATTTTGCCACCTGGCACTTAAAAAAAAAAAAACATGCCCAGCAAGTTCTGAGGATTGCTGGAGAGGTTTTGCATCAGCATCCAGTGAGAAAAGATCTTCTTGAACAGAAAGTGAGAGTAGGAGCAGGGGGAAGGTGGAAAGATTGGAAAAATATCCTCAGGCGGGTCACTACCCCTAGTGCTATCATTAGTAAATGGTGTCATAACAAGTCAGCTGCTGGCTGCTTCAGTGGCAAAATCCCGTTTTCTGTTTCCTCCTAATGCCTTTTGCCCAAAGTCAAACTTATTTTGACCACCAGCCTTATCATATCGGCTATTAAGAGGTTTGCATAAAGTAATAGGAGGAGTGATAGAATAAGGCTTCTGTGCCTTATTCTGAGCCTGTGCCTGCTTGTTTCCAACTAATATCAAAGTGCTGCCTACGTGTGCCTGGACTCACACCGCTGTGCAGACACCTTGAGAGCAGAGGTAGCAGGACCAGCAGGCTGGTCTGTGTCACAGGTGCTGGGGGCCACGCTCAGGCTGCCTGCTGATGGTGGGTAACTGGTGCCATCACAGCTGCCGCATCCAAATTCAGGATAGCAGCAAGCACTTCGGGTGACCTGCCTCTCCCCAGGTCCCTCCACAGGCAGGCAGATGAAGTAAGGGTAAGTAAAGCTTAAGCCAGGCATCTGAGGCAGAGGGCATACAGCTCGGTGCTGTTTGCTGACACTTGTGGCTATAATTCCAAGTACTTCTCAGACAACTGAAACTGTTATTAGCGTGCCATGTTTTACAGGCTTTATCTGAAAGTGCGAAAGGATGTTCATGCCACCTCCACTTCTTTTCCAGCCAGCCATCCTCAGGAGCAGCCCACTGAGAACAACTCCACAAGCACAGCCAGTCCTCCTTGCTCTTCCATAAGGACTTTCTGGAGTCAAGACGCAGGAGAAATAGCTTTGACATCTTTGTTGACGTTGGAGCCAAAAGTGTCCTCCTCTCTCTGCACCATCCCTCCCAACTAGGCAGCTGGCCTGGGCTGAGAGGGGTTATTGCTTTCTAATTCTCACCTCTTGCATAAAAACTTCAAAAGCTGTACCTGGGGTCACATGTTTTAACTCTGCACTTTTCACAGTATGGTGTTGGTCTGAGGGCTCGATAGACCTTTGCAAGGACCAGCAGAGAGGCAGGCAAGGCCTTGCACTTTGCTGTACATGCATCCACCTCTTCCTCCCTAAGTAGCTCCAGCAGTTAGAGGTGCCCTAAGCATCAACATGGTAACTGGGACATTGGACAAGGGATCTATGGGAGACCCAGGCAATATCAGGCCTGGGAGCTGAGGGACCAGCAGGATGCCCAAGGTGTCCCAGATGACCTTAGATACCTTGGTTTAGGCAGATGAGATGTCCCTAAAGTATCTGGAGCTCTTTAAAGGAATGATGAAACTTTGCACGTGCAGGGAAGCCATTATCCGAAATGCCACAATCTGGCAGTAACAAAGGAAGGTACCACTGCGAGCTGGCAGGATGGCATTGCTCCCTAGAAGTGAATATTTGCAAGAGATTGCCAGATGGGTGTGCAGATCTTCCTCATCCCCAGCCTAATCAAGAGCCAAAAGGAAGCAGGTCAATGTTTTTACTGTTCAGCTCTCCCCTATTGCTTTATGTCCACATTTCTGCATAGTGAGGAGACCTTTTCAGCAGTAATGAGATCTCAGCATCCTTTTCAATTACATCGTGGCCACAGAAAGCTGTTGAATAAATGCATTTTTATTTTCAGATTCGCAATTTTTACCTGTATTTATCACAACAGCTCCTGCAATCACAGCCATGAGGTTTGTTTTTCATACTTATCTCCTACAACAGCGTCTCACTTACTTGGCTTGTGCTTAAAAAGCAAAACCCTGTCTGCTCACAGACCATAGCACTTCAGGAAAAGACTGGTAATTTGTAGACTGACAATTCACATTTATGAATGTTATCCATTGGCAAGCTCAACCCACAGTGTGCAATCTTGGGTAAAACTGAAATTATGAAGGTAGTCCCCCTTCAAGAAGAACATGCTATTTGCTGCCAAAAATGTATTTAAGAGTCTATCGGAAATCTTCTAGGAAGACATATGATCCTAAGGAGGACTTTTGAGATGGGTTTCTTCAAACATCATGCCCTTCATCATGGGGCTTCTTGTTAAATTCTGTGACCATACATCCCTTGGCACAAGAGGACCCTGTTCCTAACTGGAACCTCTGAGCATTAGGTTAGAAAATACTAATTCAGAGTAAATCACAGGTCTGGTTCAAGCAAAAGTCACATATTAGAACTTACACTGAAACAATTACTTGAAACAATTGTTTTACAATTACTAAAACAAGTGGTTTGGAAATCAACGTATATTTAAAATATATTAATAATAATAATTTAAACTCTTCATTAAGATCATTTAAACCATTATCTTTTTTTTTCTGTCTGTAGCATTGCATACTATGAGAAGTAAATGAGGTGAACTCGAGGAGTCCTCTAACTTTGGAGGGGTTTTATGATTCTGTGAGAATATACCAGCTACATTTCATTTCTCTTGAGAATTCTACTCTTGAGAAAATGGTTAAAAATTTTCCAACATAATTGGGCTTTCACTGGAAAATTAGGAGTTCATTTAAATAATTTATTTCACATAAAGTGTCTTTTTATGTAGAAATTTTCAGCTTTACATTGTAAATGCAAGAACTTCAAACCTGAGAACTTCAATTTCCAACACAAACTAAAACCATTTCTTTTAACAATCGAACATCTTTGGAAAAAGCCTGTCCATTTTCAGTTTTAAATGAAAGAAAAACAAATTATATATGGGCAAAATGCTATTTTCTAATAGTTCTAGAGCTGACCTCTCCAGTGAAGTTAATGGACCAGATCATAATGTATTTATTCAGTATTCTCTTGCGAATTTCCCCAGTTTTACACATGCAAATGCCAAGTATCCGAATATTAAGTGTATGAACCTCTGAATATGACTTTCTGGAAACAGTAGTTGCTCAACATTTATCAGTCTATGTAACAAACTTCTTCACCCATGGCTGACTATCATCAGATGATGAATGTTCATGCAGAGCTTCTCAAGCTGTGGGATGGAATAATACTGCAAGGAACATTTTTTCTGTGAAACAGTCTTCTTGCAGAACTATGCTAAAGCTGAGCTACTCATTCTATATACAAGAGATACTGCACAGGCAATATTTCTGCTTTTGCTGATCCAGCAAGAAAGACAAGCAAAATGGCTCTCCTGGGTTAGTATCTGTCCAAAAGCAGCAGGGAATGTAAGGATATGTCTCCTGTGCTTTGAGAAAGGAAGTTTCTGCTGGAGCTTGTACACTGCAGCCAACATTAATTAAGAGTCCAAAATCAACTTAGAAAATTAATAGCAGGGTTATTTTAAAGCTTAGCTCTGCAGAAGAATCTCTGGTCTATCTGCAAGGTTTCAGACAAACAGCCAGGCACAGACACAAGACATGACAACCAGTAAAACTATCTCTGCCCAGCAGTTCCCAATGTCGTGACAGGTACCTATCACAATGGATCAACGTGCTCAGACAGCACTGACAACACGAAGCTGCACTACAGAAACCCACACACGGGTGTGCAACACAAAAGAAAATTCTGGGGAAATCCAGACGCTCTT
>NW_008604837.1:236037-238113 GCF_000691845.1 Merops nubicus
TATTGGCTTCTCAAAGGGTTAGAAGCTAAAAATGGAAATGACTTCTCAGCTGCTGAAGAGCACCGACAGAAGGATGCGCTCTGGAAGAGGTGATGGAGAAAGTTCTATTTGTCACCTATAGATTAATTACAGTCCACAAACACCACAAGGCCAGCCTGTGTTCACGCAGCCATAGGCCTTCAATGTCAGCCATGGTCCTCAAGGTCATTTCCCACACTGCCATCCACACCAGACAGTCAGACTTTCAAGCCAGGGATGGTGGATGCCTGTAGGACTCAGAGCCACAGCACAGCTCCAAACCCACTTCTTCCCAGCTCCACTCCCACAACAAGTTTCCAGACAAGAAAGACCAGATCATTTGCTCATATGCCTTGACTACTTTACTCAAAATATAAAAGATCGAAATCTATGGGTCTTGTCTGTAGCTCTTTCTCAACCAGGACACTCTGCCACCTCTCTCACTGTGTGACCACATGGCAGAGTTTGCCTGGTATGGTGCTGTGTTGAAGGCTTTGTCTGATGTCCTCCTCTGGGCACATGGCAACATTTGTGCAATAATAATGGTGTTTTCTTGCAGAAAGTTCATTGAATTGTACAACGTACACCACCGGGTTCAACATTTCCCTTCCTCCCAGCGCTTAACTGGAAATATTTAGGGTAACCTGAAAAGTTGCAAAAGAAAGTATGAAATAAGTAGACGTTGTAATCTCACAACCAATTTCAGTCTTTTTGTGCAGTGATAGATTTAATAATTTATAAATCAGTGGCATGAACAAAGCAAGAACCAAAACAGAACTACCCATTTCAAAAGTGTAAAGACAGTTAACCTTTAAACAGATGGATAATTCCAGACAGCACTGTAAAATTAATAGAGCCTAAACTGTAGGTCTGAAAGCTGCAGAATACATCTTGGGAGACCATGTTTTTGAGATCATCATAAATCAATTTTTTTCTTATCAGTCTCTTACGCATAGATCGACTACAAGGCCTGTTAGGTTATGAATATGTATGTCACGACATGACAACTGATCCAATACTCCAGTATCAGAAGCCCTGTGATCTTACTGCTTACACCAAAACATCAGCTTCTTCACGTTACACAGGAATAGTCACAACAACAGTATGAAGGCTCAATTGGGAAAATGTAAGAGGAGATTTTCTGCAGGGAGTATTTTAACAGACAAAAGCATGGAATCTTTTAAAGAACCCCATTTCCATCTTTCCATTATTTGCAATTCTTTTCCTTGTTAAATTATGACTTTTCAGAGCCATTTTAGTTTCCCCAACAAAAACCGTTCAGCTTGGGGAAGAAGCAGGAGGCAAACTGTGAACTACTAGGAAACTGATGGCCTTTTATGCCTTCATGAATGCACATGCCCTACCCATACAAAATAACAAAGCCGTCCACACTCCAGGATAAACACACCTCCCACAAACACACTTATGTTTACCAACACCAAAAATTATTAGAAAACACGTTGTTTCATTTTGCCTTAAAAAGCACTATTGAAAAGATATTTGATAACAGGATACATCTATAAATATGGGATGTGATCAAAAACCAAATGAGAATGAGGGCTGAGATGGAAGTGGAGCTCAAAGAGTGATGTTACATAGCTGCCAGGCTCAGATATGCCAGTCCCTGGGAGACACTTTCATTAGCAATAGGGAAGATGCTGGCTGTGGAATAAACATGAAACTTGATCTGATGATCTCTTGCCTTGATACCACATAGACCGCTGCTAATTATGAAGCTGCCTGACAAGCAAATAGTGCTCCATATTTATAACAACAGACAAAATCAGCCAATTTGTCATTTTAATGCCTGATAGAACTTTGAATTTTTCATAAAAGCAGGAAAGAAACGAGGACCAGAGTTTCCAGTTACAAAAAAAAATAGAAGGGAACATATTTCTCTGGATTCCCAAAAGTCTTTGTATTTCCCCTCATCCGACAATGCTCCTTCACTGTGATCTCTGCAGAGATTACTTTTGAGGCTCTTTTAATCATGAGACATGGAGGTTCTCACTCACAGTAACGGCAAGACAGGGCAACCCAGTGAAACCAGCCTGCTGC
>NW_008604837.1:238144-246297 GCF_000691845.1 Merops nubicus
CTGTAATACCACAATGAACTGGTATCAGCTGGAATTAAGTCCTCACTTTCATTTGCTCCATCCTGGGTAGGCAACAGGAGTTTATATGAACAAAGGCAAATATAAGGACATTTGCCCTCACTTGGATATTAAACAAATGGGTATCAGCCAGCAACAAATGGGAGGTTTTCAGTCCTTGATTTCACAGAAACACAGGCAGCATGCACAGCAGCAGTGTAATACTAGAGGTGACTTGCTCACTTTACACACAAAAAACTTATTTGAACAGACACATGCTGAACAGAAACACAACCTAAAGCTTCTAAGCTATATGTGACCCACTTTTGCAGATATCTACAGCCTGTGAGTGTTCAGTATCACATTAACATAAATGCCATTAAGTTTTGGCCCTGTATCATCTTTATTTTTTTTATAGATACATAATTATTGAGAAGAGGCTGTTAACTTTTTATAGACTTTAAATATAGTCTATCAGTTCTTTCTATCTCATTTTGTTTAAGGATTCACCCAGAAGAACAATTGTGTTGCTGCTACATTGCTCTGCTTTACAACAAAAAAAAACTGTGCTTTTGCTTCGTGGGGTGAGGAGAGAGACACCCACTGTAACCTCCCAGGTGTGCAGGCTCTGGGTACACACAGACTGACACCGACTCACTGCAGCCGAGCCACGGGCATAGAAAACCTTTTAATTTAAGAAAGCTTGGCGCCTACTTTTAATGTGTGTTATAACCTCAGTAGTTCTGCAACATCATAAAAATAATAAAAAGCAATGTCCCATGTCTAGAAACAAAAATGATTTCTATTGGAATTTATGCATTCAGAGTAATTAATTCCTATTTTTTAGCCTTTATTAAGCAAGAAGCAGTCACTCAGTCCTAACAGGAAAAGATATTTAGAAACCTTCCTTTTTTTAAAAAAAAAAAAAAGTGAATTTGTTGTTCCATCTGATGATGGAATGTACTAGAACTCTGAAGAGTGTTTAAGCACATTTTTATCCCTTTTTTTTTCTTTTGGAGCACCTGACAACTGGCACAAACTTTCACACGTCTAAAAGGTGAAACAAGGTCTCAAGCACTATCTGGTGGGGTTTTTTTTGGTTTTTTGTTTTGTTTTGGGGTTTTTTTTTGTTTGTTTGTTTCTTTTGTTTGTTTTGGTTGTTGTTGGTTTTGGGGGGTTTTTTGGTTTTTTTTGGTGGTGGTGGTTTGGTTTTGGGGTTTTTTTGTGTGTGGTGGTTTGTTTGGTTTTTGTTGGTTTTTTTTTTTCTCTTTTTCCCACAAAATGGGCAACAGATACATTTAGTATGGATTGGGCACAGAGAGGCTTACCTGACATTTCTAACTTGATATGGTCAGAAAATCTTTAGTGGGGGAAAAAACAATATGTTGGATCCCTACTAAATAACTATTTTAGAAGCTAGTTTAAACAAATGCTATATTTGACTTGCCACCACCTCCCCAAAACTATTATTTTTCCTGCTGGGTTTAGTAGCTGAAATACCTCGGTGTTTTCACTGAGCATTACCATGTTTACAATACAGAGAAAGCCCTACGGGAGTCTCATTTGATTTCATTGCACTGTTTATAAATTAACAAGAAATGGAGACTGTTCTGAATGGCAGAGACAAAGAGAAGATACATACACACTGGGAATTCAGTAATGGCAAAAACAAAATCATCTCTGTTGATCAACAAATCCCTGAGCAAAGACTGCTGGTTGAACCAGGGCTTCTGTATCCAAGAGCCATAATGGGGGGGTCACAATGTGCTCTTTAAAACCTCAACCCTGCTACAGACAATGACTGAGGTTATATCTGCTGATGAAATCCCAATTCATTGATTGCACTTTTTATTGCTTTCAGTGGAAGTGACTGGAAGCAGTAGAGAGCTCCAACTTCTAAGTACTGTATTCTCATTGGTCTCATAATGCTATATTTTAACTATTTAATCAATGTTGCAATGGAGATACAGCAGTATTGACTCAAATGATTAGAAATATCACTGCTTAGCCAACACACTGGTCTTAGTCTTGGAGGCCTATGAAGAGGGAATGGGCACAGGGCATGAGATCCAAGCCAGGTTTGATAACATTTGTGCATTTGCTAATGGATTCCACTGGGCAGCACCAGCAAACAGTATTTTGTTAACCTGTGCTCTTCACCCAGACATCAGCCAAGTAAACCTCATTGTGAGAGACCTTTTAAATAGGCTGCAGGCTGTACATGGTGTCCCCAAGCACCAAAGACTTGAAAATTTTGTTACTTAAGACTATGATAATGTGGTCCTGTGCCCTCAAGCTGTCATTTGAAAAACTCTCTCTAAATTCTGTGACATTTCCAATTATCCTGAAACACAAGTCAAGTCCCTTCTTAGGAACATCTGCCTGAACAACAGCTACTACTCTTCACAGAGACATCAGAAGACTAAAAATAGATAAATGTTCTCTTCACTTAAGCATATCCTGAAGTGGTTTCCTGAACTGGGGTATGAATGGTGCAAATCCACAACTGCATAAGACCTAGCTGTAAGTCTTCCCATAGAGATAGGGGTTGGACTATTACTTCTGTTAATAACAAAAGATTTTGATTGGCTTTCATCCTCTCAGAGTTTCAGCAAGTCGAAGAATTAGAAGGTTAGTGTAAATGTTTTGTACAAAACAGAACTTGGGAATTTGTGGTTGAATTATTTATTCAACTAATTTAGCTTTCTTTTCTGTTAATGAATTCTTTGCTTTTTTTATACATGCATTTGTTATTCCAAATAACTTGACAAATGCTTTGTGCTTCAGCTGGTGGTTTGTGCACAAGATATCAATGAAGAATCTCTCTTCCCCTCATCATGAAGAACTGGTTACCTGAGGCTTCTGGTGCTACTTGCATTTTTGAAAGGTCATGGAGAACAGGAGAGGTGTCTGAGGACTGGAGGAAAGCCAGTGTCACTCCAGTCCTCAAAAAGGGCAAGAAGGAGGACCCAGGAAATTACAGGCAAGTCAGCCTCATGTCCATACCTAGAAAGGTGATGGAAAAAACTCATTCTGTAAGTCATCTCTAAGCATGTGGAGGAAAAAAGGGTTATCAAGAGTAGTCATCATGGATTCATCACGGGGAAGTCATGTTTAGCCAATCTGATAGCCTCCTATGATGGTGTGACTAGCTGGGTAGATGAGGGAAGAGCAGTGGATATTGTCTACCTCAGCTTCAGCAAAGCTTTTGACGTTCTCTCATAACATCCTCATAGGAAAGTTCAGGAAATGTGGGTTAGATGAGAGGACAGTGAGGTGGATTGAGAACTGGCTGAATGACAGAGCACAGAGGGTTGTGATCAGCAGCACAGAGTCTAGCTGAAAGCCTGTAGGTAGTGTTCTCCAGTGGTCAGTACTGGCTCCAGTCTGGTCCAATGTATTCAATGACCTGGACGAAGGGATGGACAGCAAGTCTGCTGATGATACACAACTGGGAGGAGTGGCTGACACCACAAGTATGTTTTAACATTCAGCAAGACCTGGACAGACTGGAGAGGTGGCCAGAGGGAAACCTAATGAAGGTAAACAAGGGGATATGTAAAGTCCTGCACCAGGGGTGGAGTAACCCCCTGCACCAGTGACTGGTGAGGGGTTGAGGGAAAGCAGCTCTGTAGAGAAGGACCTGGGAGTCCTGGTGGATAATGCATTAACTTTGAGCCAGCAGTGTGCTCTTGTAGCCAAGAGGGCAAATGGTATCCTTGATATTAAGAAGTCTGTGGCCAGCAGGTCAAGGTAGGCTCTCCCTCTCTACTCTACCCTAGTAAGGTCATATCCAGAGTACTGTATTCAGTTCTGGGTTCCCCAGTTCAAGAGAGACAGGGAACTACTGGATAGAGTCCAATGGAAGGCTACAAAGATGATGAGGAGACTGGAACATCTCTTACAAGGAAAGGCTGAGAGACCTGGGGCTGGTCAGCCTGCAGAAGACTGAGAGTGGATCTTATTAACACTCCTAAATATCTGAAAGGTGAGTGTCAAGAGGATGGGGCCAGTCTCTTCTCAGTGGTGCCCTGGGACAGTACAAGGGGCAATGGGTGCACAGGAAGTTCTGTCTGAAAATAAGGAGAAACTTCTTTCCTGTGAGGCTGATGGAACACTAGAACAGGCTGCCCAGAGAGTTTGTGGCGTCTCCTTCTCTGGAAACTTTTGAAATCCACCTGGATGTGGTCCTTTGCAACTTGCTCTAGGTAAACCTGCTCTAGCAGAGGAGCTGGACAGTATGGTCTCCAGAAGTCCTTTCCAATGCCCACCATTCTGTGATACTGCTGTCCACAGACTAAGTGACCAATGCTTCTCATGCAGACATGTGGGAGCTTGTGCAGAGAGGAAGGGGGCTGGGCAGTAGGACTAAGATTTAGTGAGAGATGATGCAGCTGCCCTGTACCACACTTCATGTTCAGGCAGCGCTTAGTCCCATCTTACTTCCAGAACTGGCCAGGGTAGGCTACACCTTCAGAAGTAAACCAAGAATCTGAGCCTATATTTATGAGCTACTTCATCACACACTCAGCCAGTCCTAGGACAGGCTGGAGATATTTTCAAGCACGCTACCTTGGACACAATGCTGTTGCTGCATTTCAACAAATTAAAGGATATGAGCAGAGATATCCAGCTGCTCAAAAGCTACAAATATAAAGTAATTTAAAAGCCTTTGACAGAGGCAGAAAGGCAAGAATTTCTGATAAAGACACAGCTGCAAACAGCTCCGAGCCTTGAAATAACACAAGGAACGTGTATCAATTTCTGTCGCTGCGAACATCGACTGCTGAAACTTAATACCAGCCTCCCCTTCGTGGTGATGAAGAGATGACATTTCCATTTTATTGATCTCAGCAGAGACACAGCACAGGTGATGTCAGAGGGAGCGAGGCACAGGGGCGCCACAGCCCAGGTCCACATGCACGGGCATGTCCTTGACCCACCGTGAGGTTTGGTCCCCAGGAAGCTGGGCCAAAACAAATGTCTTGGAGGCCTACACATGCAGGTAAAGGAAAAGCAAGATTACAGGGGGAAAAAAAACAGACTTAACTATATTTATAAGATCATTAGCTCTCACCATGTAAGAGACCTTCATATTCAAAGGTATCTACACATTTGTATTTAAAGTTTATGGCACACTGTATCACAGTAACATGCCTCAGGAAAAGCAGCAGGTGAGTTCCTTTGGTCTTAATGAAAAGACAAAACATTTCATGTTTCTGTAACAGGAACTAAGTGCAGATGATTTTAAATGCAGGGCTGAGCAAAATTATCATCAGGACCATGACGTTTGCTCTTCGGAGGACATGTTTATAGGCCTCAGTTCCTCAGATATTCTCATTTTAAGCAATAGGAAGTGCTGGGCCTGTCCGAGTGGTTAATTGTAAGGTCCAGCAGGCCATACACCACAGCACTTTTATAATTGCATCACAGTATTTGTCATATATATGGTATCAAATTTGCTGGCACTGTGTTTTTTATTTTCTTCCTACAAGCTGCTGATTTATGAATAAAAGTACTTAAGTGTTTTTAATGCTGTCCAAGTCATGAAACAGAAGACAAAAATATTTTCAGCACTTAAATTGAGGAAGGATGGAGAGCTGTTCATAAACATGTGCCTTTAATTTTGTTTCTGTCATACACTCCCCTTACACTTCTCAAGGCGATTTTATTCTCAGTTAAATTGTGAAAAGGCACGTAATGAAATATTCAGGGAGTGGGAGGGGTTGATGTGGATTTCTCCTGTTCGGTTTCTGCTTTAAGAGCTAGGTGCATCTGTCCTGTCAGAGTCCTTGCCAAGCTCCAGTCAAGCCAAAGGCACAAAATCTCTGCACAAGGTAAGGACAGGCACATATCCCATAGATAAAAATTAATCACAAGGGGGTTTTCACTGAAAAATTTCGGCTCTAGCCAAAAAAGAAAATTTTTGGTTTCCTTCACAAAAAGGAAACTCTGGCAATTCTCATTTTCTAGTGAAGAAAATGTTTATTCTAAGTCAAATTAAATGTTTTATTTGGCCCCAAGTTAAATTTTTCAGATTTTTTTCCCTCATTTGCCTAGGAAACAAAAAAAAAAAAATTGCCTCAGATCAAGCAGAAAGACTGTACCCCTCCAATATTTCAATGCAGTCAGCCAACTGAAAAGTCAGTTATGCTCATAGTTTTAGATAAAAGTAGCAACTTTTGGCTTTGCTTTGCTGCAGAATGAAAAATGGGATCAACTTCATCCTCCCTGCCTGCAGGCAGGCAAGAGCAATATGATTTTTCCACTCCTTTAGCTGGATCTTCTGACAAAGACTAGCTGAGAAATACCCTCACACAAGCTGTGGCAGAAGTAGTGTCCCACAAGACATGGAAGTGACCTGCTTTGAGAAGAACCATCAGAGCATCAGATCATCAAAGCAGGTGAATGGAGACCAAGTGGTCCGAGCACCCATGAGGAGAAGGGCAGCAAGGAATGTGGGCCCACCCATAGTGAAGCCAGGCGTTTGAGATGGTCAGCATATGACAAATCCCAGTACCAGCTACTGTATTGGTTCCAGTGCCATACAGTCACTTTTCTGATGTCTCCCGCAGCCACTGCAAGAGGGTGAGCCATCACACAACCCACAAGCTCTGGTCCTGCAAAGATGTGAATGTACCAGGCATCCTTACCATCACCACTTGCCTGGACACAGACCAGAGAACTCATAATACAAAAGTTGCAGCACCCTAAATTGCCAGAAAAAAAAAAATGCTCCTCTACACAAGACATGGTACATCAGAGTGATATGAAAGTCCTCCCTGCCATCTAAGTAGATTTATAGGTTACATCTATTACTGGCTTCTTCTATCCTGCAACATCTCTTGTGTCATCACATTTTTTGCTGACTGCACATCCCAGTAGGAAGAACACTGTCATCAATAGGAAGCACACAGGCCAGACCTTTCCACCCCATTCCAGAGTACACAGGGAGAGGATAAGAGGTGGCTAAAAACCAGAGGAAAAAAGAGATCAATCCATTCACTCACAGGATATAACGAAGCAAAGACAGCAGTGAGCCAGGTCAGAAGCCAGGTCAGGAGGGAAGGAATAAGCCAGGTCATTAGTAAAATTCCAATCATATAGTAATTGGCAAAAAGCAACATCACTACATACATGGTCCTCTTTCTGTCCTGGTTGTGACATTGTCTTGTCATCTCCAGGAACTCAACTTGCAATGGACAGTCAGAAAACCCATCCAATAATTGAAAACCATACACAACACGCCCCCAGCAAGCAGAGCCAGCCTTTATGCTGTTAACTTTAGAGGCAGGACACCTGATGTTACCTCTAAAGCCAGGGCACCTGGTGGTGATTTCCTAGTTGGTTTTCACCCAAGGTTGGCCAGGCCTTGAGAGAAAACCAGGCGAAGATCTTTCCTGCTTGGTTGTGGATGTCATCCGTATGTCAAGCCCAACTCAGGGCTTGGTGTTTAGACCCCAGCACTTCACTGTATCAGCTGTGGTTAAGATTTCAGGAGCCAGTGTGCTAGAAGGTGGTTTGGATTCCCGAAAACCAGTCAGGGTAAGCAGGCTGCTAATGAGCACATGGGAAGTTAGGAACCAGGCTCTTTGCTGACCGACCAAGCACTATGGAGTGATGGAGTGTCACACTTTTCAGTGGACATGTATGCTTGCCTGATCAGGAGAAAATTGTGGACCCATGGGAGGCAATTGCCACCTCCTGCCAGCTGCTATGCGAAGTCCAGAGTAACTTCCAGTCCACATAGCTCCACCCTACTTTGTGTCATTAGTCCTGCTTCAGGAACACCAGTCCACAGCCAGGAAACATGCTGGAGTGCACAAACATAGTTGTGGCTGGGGCCAGCTCTTCCCATGCCACTCTCCAGCACATATCTCCTCCCCGTAGCAAGCTGCGCCCACCTCCTGCAATCACAAGCCGAGATGGAAATGCCCCCCAACACACACCCTGCCTCTGTGTGCCCAGCTGCCACGCAGCCAGCAGGAGTTCACCTCATGCTAGACCATGCCTTGGGTGGGTAGGAGCAAGAAGCAGGTGTGGCAGAGTTCTGGACTGGGTGTCACTGGGGAGCTTTTCCGCACCCAGAACCCAGAGGGGCCAGGCAGGTGCTCCCACAGCACACCCTAGAATACCCCCAGGGACATTCCTGCGCC
>NW_008604837.1:246328-281328 GCF_000691845.1 Merops nubicus
TGAGAGCACCAGGTGATGCCCTTGCTAAACCCCATTGCCTGCCACAGCTTGAATGTGAATCAAGTACAGTTCAGTGTCCAGGCCTGGGCTAATCCTGCAGGGAATGCATTTTCTTCTGGAGGTCCTGACAGAAACCATAAGCCTCTGCTTTGCTTCATAGGATCTTCCCCGTCATTGCAAGTGTTTTCCTCAAGGCTCAATGCTATCCTGGAGTTCCTTAAAAGCTCTCTAGAAGCATGAGGAGAAGGATCTCCCTGCCTCGAAACCTGAGTGGAGAAGACAAGATTGTTTCAGGCTGTGTTAGGTTTCCTCAGGAATCAAAAACCCTGAAGAGGTGTTTTTTTAACTAGTAAAGACTTAATTTCTGAACTAGGTTGTGTAACATACTCAAAACCATGGAAGTCTCTCTCTAATGGGCCACTACAATGAATTTGTAGTGTACAATATTTGCAATCATTTAGCAGGAGGCCAGTTGAGCTGATAAAGCCTGGGACAACTTATGAAAATACCAAAAGGGAGAATTTATAATTTTTTTTTTCAGTCATGGATATAATAAGAATATTTTCCTAGGCATGCTCTGCAATTCCTGCTTCCCTATAAAATGAATGTGTTTCCCCAGTTAAATGTACAGCATCAGTTGAAGTGAATGGGGTGTGTGTTTGCTTTGTTTTTCTTATTAAATATAGATTTGTGGTCAATCAGAAGTTGTAAAAATATTACCAAGGTGGTTATAGCCAATAATATTTCCCTTTGATAATTTTATGGCCCTGTGGTCAAGACGTGAGTGTCTGGAGTGTGAAAGGAAGCAGGATCCCATACTGCATGCCATTACCAACTTGCCAGTGATTAAAACCCTGAAAAGTCAACAAAAAAAGTGCAACGTGTTCTCACTGTAGCTGTTGCTGCAGTAGTCACGGCCAGCCACACAGATCTGCAGGCCAAATCCTCACCACTGGCACCGTTTTCCACCCTCTTTCCCCTTTGTCCTCCCTTTATCCTTGTAATCATTACTTTTTTTTCCCTGACCTGCAAGAAGCCATCACTAGAGATGAATATCACAGAATCACAGAATATTAGGGGCTGGAAAGGACCTCCAGAGATCATCGAGTCCAACCCCCCTGCCAGAGCAGGACCATCTAGTCTAGGGCAGGTCACACAGGAACATATCCAGACGAGTCGGAAAAGTCTCCAAGGAAGGAGACTCCACAACCTCCCTGGGGAGCCTGTTCCAGTGCTCTGGAACTCTTACAGTAAAGAAGTTCTTCCTCATGTTGAGGTGGAACTTCCTGTGCTCCAGCTTGTAACCATTACCCCGTGTCCTATTGCAGGGCACAAGTGAGAAGAGATTGCCCCTTCCCTCCTGACACCCAGCCCTCATACACCTATACACCTTAATTAGATCCCCCCTAAGTCTTCTCTTCTCCAGACTAAACAGCCCCAGGTCTCTCAGCCTCTCCTCATACAGCAGATGTTCCCCAATCATCCTCATAGCCCTTCACTGGCCTCTCTCGAGTACATCTCTGTCCCTCTGGAAATGGGGAGCACAGAACTGGTAACAGTACTCCAGGTGAGGTCTCAGAAGGGCAGAGTAGAGGAGGAGGAGGATCTCACTTGTTCTGCTGAACACACTTTTCTTAATATAATTTTTCATATTTTCTTAATATAATTTCATGATTATCATTTTATCTATCGCGTGCATCTGGGCAAGACAAGAAGATGCCAGGGCCCTGCCCTGGTGAAGAGCAATAAGCAGTGTCCACGGGGGAAACAGCACAATGACTGCACCTCACCAGCTATCCTGGTGGGGAACAGAAAAGGCCTGCAGGTGGGCTTTTGAGCTACAGACAGAATAAAATGGGCTCTACTCCTTAGCGTATAGCCAAACCAGTTATCCAAGCCCGACAGCTCCCCTTCATCCCCTGACTGCAAAAACTGAGATGCTGGAGCAGATCAGACATGACAAAATGCTCAGCTGGAGAAGCGCAGTGATAATCCAGTACCTTTTCCTTTCATCAGCTCTGTGGCTACCAACTATAAGCCCCACAGGTTCATGCTCCAGGCTGTTAAAATCAGTTCACTTGTCTGAAAGGTTGAAACTTCCAGAAAGAAAAATATACATTAAAAACGTCAGGCTTTTTCTGCTTGCAATGACTTGCAGATACTGCAGCATTAGGTGTAACAAGGGATGTCCTCTCATGAAGCATTGAGTGGCCAGACGTCACCAATATTACTTAATTTTTAATCCTGTTTTACCTCCCTCCAAAGCAACAGCAACCAGTGAAGCAGAAGTGCTGCCACCCTGACCAAACCACCCTCTGATGGTGCCTCAGCTCACACACACAACAGACAGACAGACTCACAGCCTGGAAACTGCTGAACATCACAAATGTCACCCCAATCCTGTAGCACACTCCTTTCTGCTAATCTGAGACGGGCTACCCCCAGAGCACGGTCTCACAGGGACAGGCACCCCCTGACCCCCCTCAGTGCCCTGCAGGCAGCCCCAGGGTGCCAGGGGCACTTTTTGCCTCAATTTTGGGGGCAGGCAGACAGAATCCTGTTCATTCCTGCAAAGTACTTCTTCCTGTTCAGCGAAGATGGGGTATGAACAATCGTTACTGAACAATTTGTCATTACAATTATTAAAGATTACATATACTTATTATATTACATATAATATATAAAAATGTAAGCATGAATACATAGTGTTAAAAAGAAGAAAAAGATTTTAGTCCTTCCTGAGTGTTTTCATTCTGTGTCTGAACACAACATTTTGAAATACAAAAGTACAAAGCTTTTATCTTTTATTTTTCCTAGTGGGGAGGGTGAGGCAATAATTATTTTCCCCATCTTTTTTTCCAGAAAGAATGTATTTTAAAAAAAAAGTGCCAGCGTCGTTTCCTCCCACACACTTTTTCTGTTTTTACCCCTTCAGATTTTTGGTGGAAATAAAATAGAATCCAATTATAAAATTGAGAGAAAAATTTGATTTGTCAATTGAAAAAATGTTAACACTTGCAGAAAATTATATAGGCATTTTCTATTTCACATTTTTTTATGATAAATCAGGACATTCTGAAGAATTTGAAATATTATTCTGAAGTATTTCAGTTTTGACAGGTCTCTATTTTTCAACAAATACATTTTCAGTCAAAAAATTGTCAGTCTTTTCTTCTCAGATCCTTTTGCAACTCCCTCTCACTGTCTCCTTACACCACCATACAGCAGCTTCTGGGCCTACGTTTTTCAGCTCATCAGGTCTTTTTCCTCCTGCACCCCACAGTGAGGGCAAGGGAGGGAGTGAGACCCTCTTACCCCATCCAGCACCTCCCCTGGTTGCCTTTCTGGACCCTGTTTTTGCAAGGGCATTTAAGGGTAGCCAAAGGTGACCTGAGCCAAGGGTCGGCTCACCCTCTTTAGCAATTATGGAAACATCTCCTCTGAGGGGATTCTTTTTTTTTTCCCCTTGTGGTGGCGTTATTTTTTTCTGAAGCACAAATATGGATTTATCTGGATGTGAATATGTTCCACAAATTAAATGATGTCTCATCATGGGGGTAAGAGAGGGAGCGTGCACTGGGTTAGTTAATAGATCTCCCATCTGTACTGTCTACGATATGATGATAAGCATACCTAGAAATGCAGGAAACGATTCACAAAAGCAATCAGATAATGAGGAATATTATTCTCAGAAGGTCCTTCCTGTGTTTGAACAGGGGGAACAAATTAAAAGCTCAGGTTGTGTGGTAGCTTGGAAATAGTGCACATGGTGACTAAGGCTCTTATCAGAGGCAGCACTGAAATAACATCTTCTGCTAAAGAGCTTGAAGAAATATGTTACAAAATTATTAATAATGCATTAAAATTTGCAAGAGCATGAAGGAAGCAATAGTTGAGCTGTGTACTCCCAGAGTTTGAGTGGAAAGGAAGAAGTGCTTGTAAGGCACAGAGAAGGAGGTGGCTCCCAATTACAATTGCTCACAGCATTAAAAATAGTGGTGCAAATCGAAGTTTGGTACAGCCGCTGGTGGTAGCGTGCTGAAAACACCAACCATGCAAAGCAAAATGGGAAAATGATGTGCATACCTGCCCTTTTCCAGAAACAGATCTGGCTCCATCCTGGCCACAGAAAGAGCAGCAGCAGCCACCGGCCACTGAGACCTGCTGCACACCAGCAACCACCTCTGGAAAGCAGTGGTAGCACCCATAAGCAGAGGGTCCTTCTCCCACCCTTCAAGCAGGGCTTTCAGACAGGGTCCTGCAAAGCTTCCAGGCAGCACCGTTTGCTTTGTAAACCAAGGGGAGCAAATGTGGTGATGGGATGCAGGCTGGCCAGGTGAAGTGGGGATGCCCACAAAGGAGATCTCAAGCTGCTGCCCATAGTCTGCTCCACTGAAGAGAGAGACCAGCCACTCTGGAGTGTGAGTCAGACCCCCAGAATTAGCAATATCCCAAGGCTAAATTTCAGGTTTGTGAGTATCCCTGTCATCCTTTAGAAAATACCACAGCAGCTTGGCAGGTTATTGAGGTTCCTGTTCAGACCGACATGCTAATCATTTGTGTCTCTCTTCCAAGCCATTACCTGCTTCCTCCAGCGTCACTTCAGTGAGGTATTTATGCTTGGCATATGTGTATGCTCCAGGCCTGTGAGAAACCACCTTGAAGTCAGTCAGGGAGCCAGGCAGAGCTGTATGCATAAGCACTTTATTCTAACACATCAGATGTATCATTATTATTTATTATTATATATATATATCAGGGCTTTTGGTCTCCTTTGATTTTGTGGTGAGTAGGAAAACCAGTCCTCCAACACTGGTCTATGCCTTTAATGTATTAATAAACATGTAAGTACACTGCTGGTATCTTTATTGAGCATCATTCCCCTCATTCTCATTGCACTCTGACATTACTTGAAAAGTATGTTTGCCAAAGATTTCTTTTCCAATGCCATAATGTTTCCAACCATGGCATGCTATTGAGAATCAAAAAAAGGACAGGTGACCTGCCAGAAAACTAAAAAGTCATTTTCAATTAGACAAAAACCTGGTTTCACTTCAGAAAATCCCACACTGCTTCCCAGGTATGATCCAGATCGGTTATATACAGCAAAGTTGATCAGTATAAATCTTTATTTTGTATTTCAGAAGGTATGCAATAGAAAACCCATTCTAACAATAAATGCTAGTCACCTGAGGTCTATAGCTTGTTTTGCAGCTCAGGAAAAAAAAAAAAAAAGTGCCTCTGTTCACCCCTGGCCAACCGAGTTACATTTTCTGCTATTATTAATGCATTGCAAGGTTTTTTTTTTCATATCAATTTGAAATTATACATCTGGGAAATCCCAGTACAACGGCAGTCAATGCTTTGTTTCTCTGTGTGGCCCTTTGCAATTACTAGAATGTGCAAATATAATTTAGCGCAGGTAAAATTCAATCAGTCACCCCAAGCACAAAGAAATCTCCATCTCCCAGAAAAAAAACCCAGAGAGTGTTTCCCTGCAAATGGCACAAGGGAGCTGTAAGAGTTTCTAAAACAAATTTATTAGAATATTTAAATTCAAGTTGTAATGGGAAATTTAGCTCAATAGGTGAGGTGGCAGCATGCTGAAACCCAGGCGAAGCAGGCAGAGAGCTTCCGAGGCCGTGGGCTTGCTCAGATTACCAGCCTATTTCTGCTTGCACGAGGCAATTGCAACAATCAGGGGGGCAGGCTGCTGAAATAGCAAACCCCAGGGCTGCAAGGGAGGACTGGGTGTACAAAGGGACAAAGAGGCTGCTGAAGAGCAAGGGCGGACGTGTGGCTCTCTTTTGGTGGCCCCAGGGATGGCGTGAGACAAGGTTCTCAGGCACCACCAGGCTCCCCACACAGCCATTTCCCAAGGAGGTGCTGCCTGCCCAACCCAGGGTGCTTGGTAGCACCTCAGCCTTGTAAAACTCAAGCCCAGGAGAGCTTGAAGCTTGAGCCAAAGCATGAGGGTGAAAGGCCAATGGCACTCAGGCTAAACTGGAGGCTGCAGCTAGCTTGACACAACACCTCTGCCCACCAGTGCCAGAAGGAGATGCTGGACATCCAGCTGGCTGAACACGAGCCAGCAGTGTGCCCAGGTGGCCAAGAAGGCCAGTGGCATCCTGGCCTGGATCAGAAACAGTGTGACCAGCAGGAGCAGGGAGGCGATGGTGCCCCTGGACTCGGCACTGGTGAGACCACACCTTGAGCACTGTGTCCAGTTCTGGGCACCACGGGACAAGAAGGACATGGAGGTGCTGGAGCAGGTCCAGAGAAGGGCAGTGAGGCTAGTGAGAGGGCTGGAAAACATGCCTCATGAGGGGTGGCTGAGGGAACTGGGGTTGTTCAGTCTAGGGGAGAGGAGATCAAGAGGACACCTTTTTGCTCTCTACAACTACCTAAAAGGAGGTTGTAGTGAGGCTGGTGTTGGTCGCTTCTTCCAAATTACTGACGATAGAACAAGGCGAAACGGCCTCAAGTTGTGCCAGGGAAGATTTCGATTAGATATTAGGAAGAATTTCTTCACTGAAAGAGTGGTGAGGCCTTGGAACAGGCTGCCCAGGGAGGTGGTGGAGTCCACATCCCTGGAGGTGTTCAAAAAACAGGTGGATGTGGCACTTGAGGCTAGGGTCTAGTGGTTAGGGAGATGCTGGGAGGAATGTTGGACTCGATGATCCTGGCAGTCCTTTCCAACCATAGTGATTCTATGATAGGCCTCCCTGGTCCACCCGAGTGCCCACAGCTGCCAAATCCCCATCACTGCACACCACCTGCCTGGAGACAGCCACTGCCATGATCAGGAGTAGGGTTGGAGTTACAGCTCTATGGATTTTCTAAAGTAACACCATAATGAGGAGCTGTATCTTTAAAAGGAAAAAAAGAAAAAAAATCTATGGAGGGAGAAAAACTGCAAAGTTTAAGGGCCGCTGGATTTACGCTTCTCAAGCAACTCCAGCACCATAACGTTTTGTTTTTGTCAAGCAGCAAAGGCTGCCCTTCACCTCCTGCTACGTTCAGTGGGAGCTTTGTCATCGCCTTCAAAGGAATCAGGATCAGGCCTCCAACGTGTTAATAAGCAACAAGAATTATGGAAAGAATTACATTTAATGTGAAGTCAGGCTGCCTGCGGTGATGGCACTGTACAGCCTGTCACAGATCGCTTTGTGCTGCAAACCTACACCACGGACTCATCCGTGGATGAGACAACCGCAAGACATTTCTGCTTGGCAGGGATATGGAGGGAGAGGGAGATGAGAGACGAGTCAGCAGCGGCTGAGCGCGTGTGGGGATGGCTGGAAAACTCCAGATACATGCAGCTCCACTGCTGAGGAGCCAAGAGTGCCTCGGTCGTGGAGTAGAAGCAACAGTCTTTGCACTTCCCAAACTGTTGTGACCACCCTACCAATAAAAAAAGACTTGTTCTGCTCTCGCGCATATAAAATCCCACTGCTCTGAAAGCCCTCGCCTCATGAGTAGGAAAGTACTTTGGAAAAGAAAGTAAAAGAGTTTTGTCACTTCCCTCTGAAAGAAGCATTACTGCTTATCCAATGGAGGAATGAATCGGCCAAGGAACACATTAGTTCAAAATATCTTCAAGCACACACAAAAGTGGGCAGGGAGACTGTGTCTGAGGTGATTCCTGCACTGGCCCTTTGTCCATGAGATTCAACTTGGTGAAGGCCATTTCAGGCACTGTTTTTCTTTCATGCCCTCATAGCCTAAAGCAATCCATGACCACCACAAGCTGAGCTGCTGCTGCAGCACGTGGCAGAACATTAGGGCACCTATTAAAGCTGAAAAGGTCCAACCAGTGAGGGAGCAAGCAGGGGTTTTGCTTTTTGTATGTAGAGAAGAATGTGAAACTGCTGAGTTTCACAGAAATAAGCAGCAGAGCTGAGGGATAGTCCAATTTACTCATTTACCTGTGATTGTGTCCAAATATGGCCCTCTTACCTATGGTGGGAAGTAAGGTTATTTCTGTAATCCGACATTGCCATCATGGAGCTATTTTCCACCCATTCGTCTAGCAAGTAGCCTGTGCACTGTGGCAACTGGTTTTCTTCACAGAATGGGCAGCTTTGAAAAACAGTCTTTGCAGCCCCAAACTATGCACAATGTTTTCACGGCCTTTCTGATCAACACCGCCCCTACTTTCCTACCCACTCATTTTTTCTGCCGCTCTTGACTTCACCTTCAGCCTTGGTCTTTGCCTCCTTTTGCTCCTAAAGCAGCATTGTGCCACTTCCTAGGAGTTCTTCCCTTTGTCCTCCTAAATCACTCAGTCACATCCTGTTTTTATATCTTGCCCTAAACCTTTCCTTTTGACTGTAACTTACAACGGACTGTATAAAACAACATCAGTATTGTAAGAGCCACTTTGGAGTGGTTGTGATGGAGCTTTCTGAACACACATTAAAATCTTTTATGAAATTTCAAGGGGGGTGAGAGTGGGAAGAGCCATGCACATCTAGGTGCTGATGATTAAATTGTTTTAAATTTTTATTTTTTTTAAAAAAAAAGTCCCAAATGGCCTGGAAATAGCAAAAGGGGGGCTGGGCGATGGTACCTACGGTTATTTTGGGAAGCTCCCATGTTGTCACAACCCCTGCTTACCTTATGGATTACTTTAATTTGGGGTATGACATTGCTTCTGGCACAGGCTGACTAGTTGCACCACCACCTCTACAGTAAAAATCAGTGTTTCCTCTGGAAGTTAAAACATCCTGAGGAAGAGAAAGGAAAACATGAGAATTTATCAGACAGAGCCTGACACATCGTAAAGATGCAGCATTGTTATCAGGTATCATTCTAACACACTCGCTGCTCTACACCACTCAGAATTTTATGACCACAAAAACAACCCACACATACATGCCAAAGTGTGACTAGCCTAAGACAGCTCTCAGCATGTTAGCTTCATTTCGCTCCAGAGACAAACAAGAGATCACAAATGAAACTGCCTACACCATCCTGATGTGAGCAGTAACGTCGGGTTCTGTCAGCGAGTCGATGCGGTTACCTAACCACGCGCTTTCCTTTCGTGGCTTACAGTACCTGTAAAGCCTTCTGCCTAAAAGCCAATCAAATAAGACACTGAGTCACTTAGTTGCCACCTAGAGACACATAGCAAAAGCAACCACTGAATGAATAGTGGATGCAAACATTTTGTTCACAGTTAATTCAGAATGAATAACACAGAGTCGTATGGTTATTCCTGCGCCCAGGTACAGCGAGATCCATAATGCATAAAATTGATGTTAAATACATAAAATCTCCTGCTTGGAGCATCTAAACATAGTCATGGCCTTGAATGTTGATGTTAAATCTGAAGTATATTCCACATATCACATGGACTGCAGCTAACATTAACACCTTTCCACTGCAACTATGGCATTGCCATAACTGGGCAGACCCTGGCTGCAAATTTTGTCAGAAACCTATTTTTCAATTAAAGTTTAACTTTCAAATAAAAGGTTTTATACTGAACAAGCCTCTTTGTCTACCTCATTGTTACACTCTTTCATAACATAAGATTTCTTAGTTTGTTATTTCCAGGACAGTGCAGGGGAAAAGCAAAAGAAATAAAGGTAGGAGGATGCTTTTTCCGAAGTCCCTTCCAGGTCCAGGACAAAACTGCTATCCCAGGCAGGGCTTGTCCGACACACCATGAGTTGACTTAACAAGGGGAAACCCATTCTGCATGATTTTCTTTCCAAGTGAAGACAAATGAGAAGAAAAGCCACCAAGAAAACAGTAGAGATGTTAGCCAAGCAAAATGAGAATTGCACTTCTAGCAGGTCAGTCTCAGCCCCAGTAGTGCTGCGAATCCTGGCCGTAACCCCTGCCACTCCTGCTCCCCACGTGTGCCTGCCTGCCTTTTGGGGAGCGTGGGAGCCTGCGGGCACCTCCACGGGTCCCTTCGGTGGAGTTTAGGTGCATGCAGGAAGGTGACTCTCCCCTCTGGGTCCAGACAGCTGCTCCTGAGCATTGCAGGCACGATTTGTTACTGCTTCCTGGTGTTAAACAGTTAAACCAGCTGGATGTAGGGATCTAGAAAATGAGGAGGATGAGATAACTACATTTGCGAGAACATTTGTTTTGAATCCAAACCATTTCCCCAAGTGTATTAATATGAATTACCAGGAGATTGTCTGAGGATTTATATGTGTAGTATTCCAAGAGGAAAAAAAAAAAAAAAAAGAACAAGGCTGAGCAGGAATAGTCAGTTTTAAATTAAGATAAATTACTCCAAGTTTCTTTTTAAAATATACGCGTGTCCGTTGTTTATGACTGTAGAGTTCAAAACACTGAATATGTCTGCTGAGAGGATATACGCCTCCCTTGCAAAACTCTTTGCTCTAGTTATTTGAAAGACAGTCTATAACACTGCAAGGGAGAAAAAAAAAAAAAAAGGAGGGGAAAAAAAGGAAAAAGACAAAGAAAGCAAGAAAGTGGGAGTGAAAGAGAGGGAATGAGAATACACAGCATTATTGACAGTTGCTAATCTTTTGGGGGGAGGAGGAGATTGAGAGTTTTAGGCATAAACTAGAAATTAAATTTTGCCAAGATGTACCAGAGTACAGTCCCTCTCCATTTACATAATCAAATAAAAGGTAAGATTCAGCAGCATGAATACTCGACCTGCCAGTAAGCTGTTTGTTTCTTAGTGAGAAACAGGGAGAGAGAAAAAAAATTTCTTTAGGAAGTTAGCTCTTTCTCATACAGTTCATATTATACATGGCACAGGCAGCAGATATAGAATTTGCTACAATATATTAGTTTGATAACATTGTAGAGGGTTTCTCATCAAAATACAGAGATGGGGAATTATAGTTCCAAGGCCTAATTTAATAACAAAGTATGCTGTTGTTAAAACCATTTTTCGTCTGCACTCTATAAGCAATGTGCACGTTGTATGAAGAATCTGGGAAGAAAAATTGAAGAATTATGCAGACAAATACTGGTATGTGGCCACAGCTTAGGAAAACATGTAGCTGCCTCTCGGTGTCCTTATTGCCCATAAAAGAACATTTCACACGGTCAACAGCTCAAATTTATGTGGACCCTTAGGGGTAAATTTTCAGTACAGTGAAAAGGAACTCACACACGCAATCACGTTATTGTTAATGGGAGTTGTGTGGCTACTTCTTCCACTCGGTGCTAAAAACGTGCTCCTTGCTGTAGGAAGGTAACTATCTACAGGCCACTCCTGCTCCCACTCTCCTCTGTTGGCAGTCCCAGAGGAGCAATGGAGAGTGTCCCAGAAAACCCTTGCCTTATGTCTTCTCCTCCCATCGTGCCACTGACACCACCTTTGGGAGGGCATGTCCCTGCCACCTGGTCAAGACTGCAGGATGGAAAGCAGGACAGCCGTGATGCTCGTGCCCTCTCCCCACTGCTGACTGCAGGTGAGCCTTCCCACACTCCCTCTGCCCAGAAATGTGCCACCACCTCCACTGTCGTTTGACTGCTGGAGATTTTCCAATGGGTGTAGTATGTCTTTGTGTCCCTCTTTCACTCGAGTGTGACCAACATACGCAGGATTTTGTCTAGGATTTTTTTTTTCCTGATTTTTTTTTTTTTTTTTTTTGTTTAGTGCCTGTTTCCAGCCTTTACCCCTGTAGCATTTATCTAGCAGTGCTGGTTGCACTGCATCCAGAAAACTGTCCAGTCACAGCCTCAGCATGATGAACTAAGATCACTGCAGGAGGATTATCAGTTGAAATGATAGTCTGAAAATAGGCAACCCACAAAAACTTGCCAATAATATGAGACTTTGCAAAAGAGGACTGTTTTTCTTTACAGTAACTAAACTTTAGGGTGACATTCTAAAACTTATCAGTGAGTATGAGCACTAGAAACTTCACTTCTATGTGTTTCTCCCCTAACCACCTAGCTACAGGCACCAGGACCTGAATAACAGTGCCAAATATTGCAAAATTTGGAATGAAATTTTGCAATTGGAATGAAGTTGCTGTGCACTGGCAGGCTACTTTGCTCTGATAGCTTGAACAACCACAAGAGCTTTGTGGTAGGTGATCACACACCGCCCATATTACTACATCCTCATGCATGGTTAAAAGGTTGGACATGTAGCTGCCCTCTGTGGCCAGGAGCACACCCACCTAGGCAACCAGAGCCTGTCTGTCTATCACACCCTGACCCAAAGCATAGTTGAGAGGGCTTCAGTGCTTGGGTTGTTGACGGGTGTGATTGAAGTCCACTTGTGCTGGGCTGATGGTTAATGTGTTTCCAATCATAGTCAGGTGTTCTGCTCTGGTTTCTGAGGTCTACAGAGTGGAGCAGTGGTTTCTGTAAACTTGGTCACAATGCCACAAAGCATTTCAGAAAAAGAGATGTTGGCAACATCTAGCCACTGCTATAAGCATAATTGTATTTATCCATCAGGAAGAGAAAAAAAAATCAGCAATGCAGAAGATACTCTTCCCTCTCAGTACTCGCTGGACATCATTTGTGAAGGGACCACACCATGGAGAGAAAGCATAACTTACTATGTGGGAACGTGAGACCATCCCACAAAGGCTCTCCTCTCTGTGAAGGAATGACATCTCACATAACAGTAAGGTGGTCTCACATGGAAGGAAATACAAGGAGGACTGAGGATGCAATTGATGTTCCAGATAACTTTTGTAGGGTCATCCTTGTAACCTGTGCCACAGACCCCTCCTGCATGACGGAAGAACTTCAGAACCAAGCCTCCTGTTTTTTTTTTTTTTCAGCACTGACTAGACATCAGATAACAATTTTATTTGCCAACATTCAATTTCTTTCTTTTTAATTAGATGGACTACGTACTCAGAATCTTGTTTGGGATTGGTTTCACAGCCCATCATATTTCTTAAATTATGATAGGACAATTGGCCATTAATTCAAATCAGTGCTAATAATGGTCACTACAGCTGCTAGTAGAAACAAATGGGAAGGCTGTTGAAAGACGTCTCCAGTTTTAAACCCCCTGATACAAAGTTGGATATGTCAGATAAACAAAAACCTCCATGTCTCAATTATAATTTTCTTAATTGTGTGATACCCTTTGGCCTATATTAATGGTCAAGCCCCAGCACATGAGTTAAAACAGAAGAGCTACACTGGGGGTGGTAAGGGTGGAAATTCTCTCAGAATACATGTATCCCTTCCGTGCTACACACTTTCCAAATTACAGCCAGAGGAGGCAGCCCAGAATCGTTCCCTGAGCAAGGCTGTGGCACTGGGGACCGTGCAAGTTGTGATTCTCCTGCCAAGCTGAGCTGGGTGAGGAACAGAGGGCTAGGTACCATATCAACATCTTGTGCCATGCAGAGAGAGCAGGCTGTGGTGGACTACAGCCGGGCTCATGGGGGCAGAGGGGGAGTTGCCTGTCTCACAGCACAACCCCTGAATATTGAGTTTTTTTTTCATGGAAGTAATCTTGCCCGCCTTCTCCCCTGCCTCCTTCATTTTCTTCCTCGACGTGCAGCCCTGCTCTGGTGTACTGCCTGAGTGGGAATTGCCTGCAGGTCTTGATGTAATAGCTGTGCCATATGGTCTCTCCACACAGTGGGAAGTGGAAAAATCCAGAAGGGAAAAAAAAAAAAAGAAACAGCAGCAACCCTGAAAAACTTCTGTAGCAGCTCCACAGAACTACAGCTGTGGCCACAAACAGAGGCAACAACTGGAATATTCCGCATGATGCATAGGGCATGGCAACAGCACGGCCTCCCCAGAAGGCAGCTGAGCTTTATGTCCCATTAAGTGGAGAAGCCTCCCCACGTACTGTAAAGCTCCAGCAAAGCACACGAGCAGGTGTGGCAGCCCTGGTGCTTTCAGCGGTACATCGCTCGGCTCCCCTCGCCTCCCAGGTACCCTACGCTGGCTGCTGTTCTCCAGGTGTTTGCAGAGGAGCCCAACGAGAGTGACTGGGACACGCTGATCAGCTCGCATCATAAGCTGCTCTCTAGCAGTTCCATTAATCAAAATAACGGTGTGTGCGCTGCATCTAGTTTATGGCTGTACCCGGTTTTGCTTTCAAAACTAGAATAAGACACCTGTTTTCCCCACCCTGTCTTGCTGAGTAGTCCCTTTAAGAGCATAACCTTGTTATCAAATATATGATATACCATCAGAGCTGGGGAGCTTCACACGCACATAAATATCACTCTTCCAGTTTGTGCTTTTTATACTAGCAGAAGAATCTAATGGAAATAAATTCAGTCCATGGGTCAATTACAGGCTTATTTTCATATTTATGGACTTAATACTTCCACACACAAAAAGATTCTAATGATAGCCTAAGGCACAGAGTAATCAAAACAACAGCTATTGAAAGGGAAGGAACCAAAGAAAAGTACCACTTTGAAATTCTACCCCCATCTCCTGACATTGTTATATACACCACGTAAAAAATGCTTTTTCACAAATGAGTATGATTTTTACCTACTTACCACCAGCATAATGTTAAAAAGAAAGCAAAGGCAAGAGTTGGTACTGGAACAAAAGGCACACTTTTTCCACCTCCAAATTCAAGAAATTAACGCTTTGATATGAACAATCCAATCTCCTCCTTTCTTCTTCCTTCTTGTCCCTGTGTTGGTTAAAGGAGGCTGGATTCTACGCTTCCTTCACGGACTGGGGATATCCACATGCTCTGTGGTGACTGAAGGATCCCAGAGGCATCCCCCCATTCCTCGCTCACTGGCTGCACGTGTCTTTGGAGGCTTCACCGCTGCCTCAGGGAAGAAGGAGAGGGAAAGGCCAGTGTTAGCTTACTCTCTAGAGCTCCCAGGATAGCAGTAGAAAGGTATGGACTTCAGAAGGGCTAAACAAGCTGCTGTCCTGCCCTGCCCTCCCCTGATGCTGGCCATGGAGGGCACACAGGAGGCACCCCCTCCCCTGCTGCTATCCCATGAAGCAGCCTCCTCCAAGACAAAACAGAAATTTCCTCTCAAGTATAAGCAGTGTATATAGGTATTTGTTATCCCAGCTTGTTTTCATGTATATTTTATGTACCAAGCAAGGATGTGTGAGAAAAGAAGGGAGCATGTTTAAGCTTTCAATGCCAACTGAAGCAAGATAGACTGCACAAGCTATCTCTGAGCACTTCATGCTTTGCAACTTCACCGCCTTGTTTCTTGAGTTAGTTATTTATTAACAGTCACTGGGCTGGAGCATCTTGCATTTGATTAGATAAATGATATGTTGTTGCTTGGAGCATTTTGTGAAGTAGTAATAATCTCTATTGACAATGCATCTATTAGTTTGGCTCAACGTTTTCTAGCCATCAAGAGGATTTTTATAGATCTCAATTCAATGCAAAGGGCCCTGAAATTCAAGCCTTAGTTCTCAAGAAATCTGACAGGGGAAATAGCAAAAGAAAATGAAATATTTTCCTCATTTGCTGATTATTTCTACAGCCTCTGAATAAACCCTGCCACACCACCTGACACAAGAAAAATAGCCATACAGGAAGCTTAATATTTGCTGTAACCTCAGCTTCCTGGAGCTGGAGCGCTCCCTTAAATAATTTACAGCTCTAAAAGTGAGATAAGACTATCTCCAGTTATGGCTTTGTTGTGTGTCCTGGGTTATTCTAAACCACTTTCTGCAAGGGACATCCATCATTACAGACCCAACTTTACCTTCATCCCACATAGACATCTGAGAGGCAGCGACTGGAAAGAATGCCAGAACTGGAGATAGTCTGATGTCATTTTAATAACTGTAAATTATTTAAAGAAGAATACCACAGCCAAAGTCCTTCATTTGGAATTATTTGCCAAAATGTCTAAGAGGTCTTGAGTGACAAACTCTAGTACGCATACACAATAAAAATAAGGTTAATTAATTTGAGAGGGTAGAAGTACATAGGGCAGGAGAACAGTTGTTCAACTTTATGCCACAGGCCTCTCAATGAAGAAGGGACTGACTCTCACAATTTTTGTTACATTCCAGCAGCATTAATAAGATAAATGATATCAAAAGCAGCAAAACACCCAGTCCACCTAGGACCCCAACTTCTATCCGCTCTACTCATACAAACTTCAGCCGACATCACTAGTATCTAGCGTCAGATTTGCTGAGGTCCAGGGGGCAGAGAAGTTCCAGAAGCTGCCAAAATTGTTTTGCCATAACTGGAAAGGAAGCAAGAAGGGAAGAATTATGAGGACAGTAACAACTGTTGTGATAGATTTGGATATGAAACTGCTCTGGCAGCTGTGACCCTAGACTAAGCTTAGTGGTGGGCAGGAGGGAGCTTCCTAACCCAGAGGGTAGGAAGGTAGAGGAGCACCAGAAAGAGCATCAAGCTGACCTCTTGCCTCAGGAGCTGAAATTGCTTGGACTGTGATCTTTTCAACTGACTTCTCCAAAGGGAAATTTTAAAGACAGCGTAGTAACTGAAAAGACACTGGCAATGTCAAGAAATGCTTTCTACACAGTATTACAGACTCTTGCACCACAGATTACAGCATGTGTCTCCTCTGCCATACAGGCATTATCTCATCTCTTTAGATGACGGGCAGGTTCAGCCACAGAGAGGTCATATCCAAAGTCACACACAGAGCTGGGAACTGGGACCTAGCAAGCTGCAGTACAGCAGCATAAGACATGGTGTCCATTGACTTCAGTGGGAAGCCCAGCATAAAAAACCCTGATGACCTGCTGTCATCTGAGGTGTTTTCCACTTCCCCACATGTGTTCAGGGCACTATATCAGCTCCAGGTCCCCCATCCACCAGAAGTGGCAGACTTCCTGCACAGCCGCTTTGGTTGCGCTCTTCATTTCAGGCCATTGTTCCAGACTGTATCTTTTGTTTGGGCCTCGGCTGGCAGCAAGACAGAGAATGCTAATGAATATCTTCGCTCCCAACACAACATGAGAGGCATCTCATCCTCATTTGTTTTCCCATGAGTCTTGAGTTTTAAACTTGGCCTGTGCAATGGAAATGAAACTCCCCTTAAAATGATGGGCTGTCCCCTTTGTGGAGATAGTTGAAAGACACTGGATACGCCACTTCCCAAGAAACCTGTACAGCCTTAAATGTTAGGGAGGAATACAGACAAGCAATTCATTGTTGCAGAATGGAAACTCTTGGATATTTATTGGTAAAAACAGAAAATTGCTCTTCTACAATTTAGACCTCAAGTACCATCCGTACTTAGACATTTGACACAGGTGATCACATTGCTTCAGAACTGGTTGGAGAGGCTGCCATCATAACACCATTTGCTTCGGTTTGTTTCATCTAAAATTTACCTCAAGAATCACGGGCGATTTCCTGACTTTTGGAGAGGTTCTCAGTGGTGGTTGTCAGCAACATCCTCAACAACCCTGCTTATGCCAGACCTGCAAAAGAGTCCCTTTTATATGTATATATACATTTCATCTGGCATTGCATGGAAGTCAGTTTATCCTCCATTGATCATATTTGTCTGGCGTAAGCAGAACTCCTAGTTTTCTAAGAGTTTGCATGCAACCAGGAGTTTAATGCCTAATTAAATCATCTCCCCCAAATTCCTGGCCCTCTGCTGGCTGAGATTTTTAGAAAGTTGCAAAGAGTGGATTTGACTTTCAGCAGGCAGTGCTGAGCATCCACAGCCACCACCGCCTCCCAGGGAGCTCCTGCCTGTTTGACAGTTTTGAAAATCATCCAGTCATTAAGCTACTATTTAAATTAAGAGCAAGGACCTAATTTTAGCTACCTGTAGCTGAGATCTGTTTGCCCTCATTGACATCATTACAATATTGCTCACACTAGGGACAGGAGAGTACTTCCTCAATCCTAACATCATAGAGTCTTGACCATCCCCTTTTGGTTCCTTTTCCTAGTGAAGTTGTCCATATCCACCCCGCTCCTCAGTCTCACAATAAAATAAACACCTTGGTGATCTGCATTTAGGTGTAGATAGCTTGTGTGTATGTGCACACACAAGTGCTTGCACGTGCGTGTATCGACACCAAAGTGCTTAAAAAGCTTTGCTGTGTCTTAAAACATACTGTGCATCACTAGTGGAAGTTTTCACTGTGTTCATAGAAAGGTGTGTGTGTCTCTGTGTGTGTATGAAGGAGAAAGAAAGAAAGAGCAAGAGAGACAGACAGAGAGAGGGAGAGAGAGTGCACCAGGAATTATCTATGCATAAAGAAATTAAAAGAGAATATTTTTCCAGAGCAATTGAAGCCCATCTCCTGAACAATGACGACAGCTCCTCATTTTCGACAACAATAGAGGGCACGTAGGAGTCAGCTCATTATAATATCTGTGGCTCTTTTCTGTTCTCTCTGCATTAAGCCCCCATAATGTCAGTTGTCACTTATTAATGACAATTAACTAGTAATCAGCAGTGAGACTCTTCGAGGTGGTCCTTGCCTGACAGGTGAAGAAAGAGAACATTGCGTAGTGCCATGCAGTGACATGGAACCTTCAAAGGGAGCACGGCATTTCCATAAATTATTTCAGAAAGAAATTTTCTTTTAGACATTCTCTTTAAAGCATTAGGATCTTTAACCCTAGAAGGACTATGTGGTTGCAGCTGTCCTCCCTCCCCCCCTCCCCTTATCGCTAGTATTGGATAAAATTGGAAGGCAGCCTGATCTGTCATGTAACCCAATTCCCATCTGGGGCTGGAACAGCTATCAACCCACTCTGCTGAAACTATAAATACCTTCCCTTGATACTCAACCTTAAGTGCTCACTTAAAATGATGCCCAGATATCAATAGTGAAGTTGCCAACCGAGAGCAGCTAGGTGGATGGCCAGTAGAGTCTGTGACATCTATTATAATGTCTTTAAAAATTAAATGACTCGCAAGCACTCGATGCATGTACATGCGTAGCCTATGAAATTGCACCACCTTCTCCCCTCTTTCTGGTGCTTTTACAGCCACTAGTTATATCTTAAATGAGATGGCAGCTACTGTTACTGAGTGTTTTTACAGCAACCAGCATACCTACGGCCCTGGACTCTGACTGCTATTGTAATAGAAATTTGAGGTAGTTATTACTCTTAGAAAGACTGAAGTAGGAAAAAAACAGCCACAAGCAACAAATTACCACCAAGTTTCCCCCCATGCCAAGCTTTCCTCTTTGCTCCTCACCCCATTTCATGCAATGCCAGGTAAAGGGCACTCACCATCCCATTCCATTCCAGCTCTTTCCTAAGGCTTCCCTCCTTATCTCTCCACCTTCTCCCTGACCCTCCAGCTTTTGAAACAGCAATCCTGTGAAGCCTTTGCATTGACTACTTCAGCTGTCCACTAGAAATCCTTGTTTCCTCCCCCAGATGAATTCAGCCTCACTCCATGTTTTTTGCAGAAGGTCAGGGAGGTTCCCAAACACCGCGCCAGCTTGCTTGTACCTCCCAGCACAGAGCCCCCTTCAGCTTTCCCAGGCTGGTCACCTTTTGTTTCCTAACAGGCAAACTGGCCTACCAGCCTTTCCCCTTTCACCCCTCCCAGTCCTAGCTTTCAAAATCTCTGCTATCTGCTCTTGCTAATAACAATTATTCTCTTATCATTATTTTCATCATCTTTTCCTTCTCTTCACAGCACATCTCCAAGCTCCAGTTCTTTTTTGTGCCGCTTTTACCCTTCTGATGGCTCCTGATAGTTAGACTCTACTCTTAATCGCTCTGCAGTCCTATTTCTTCTTTGCACTTTTCTAGATTCCCAGTTGTCAAAGCACACTTAAAAAATGTGAAACCTGACATGCACCAACCCCCAAAACCCAAGCAGAAGATCCTCATGCAATGTTAAGTCTAGACCTGCCGCCTTTTTTAGAGCGAAGCTTTCTAATTTTTCACATTATCCCACCACAGAAAAGTGGTGATGAGAAATAGTGGAGTCAAGTTAATGCTAAATGCTACAGACTTTAGCAAGATAGCACTTTAGAGGCAGCTGAGAACACAACTCTCCTTTGAGCATAAGGATACACATGACTGCAAAAAGAAATGTGCTATACAGTCCATCCTTGAACCACATTTTATCATCACGCTACACACTCGGATACTACTATATATAATTATTAATACAGCAGCATGCCCATTGCAAACGTGCTGAGTGTGTCTGACCTTGGGCTGCCAAGTAATACACCAATTCTGGGCAGTGTCTGAGACTGCAGTGTGTTTTAGAGACAGCATTTGCACATTAATAAACTTAACGCTTGTTTACTGCGAGAATTTTCCAGTTAAACCATTATAGTTACACTGGTAGTATTAGGCAGTTTCCCTGCCACAGCAGCCCTGGGCAGTTTTTCTTATTACAGAATAAAAGTGGCTTTTTCCAGTTTGGCTTAAATTGCTTCCAAAGTACTTTAGTCTAAATTGAAAAAAAGTCCAGAATGAAAGTGCCTAGGCAGTGACTTATACCAGTGAGAAAAGCCATTAATGAATCTCACATCCTACTTCCAACAGGTCTAGCTTTCCCTTGGAACACAGGATGAACAGAAGTGATCTACTACAGAACTTTTTCAGCCCTATATGTACGAAGCAATGAGATGGCAAAGACCCTGAAGCCAAATGGAAGCATTTCCAAGAGCTGCTTCTTGTATTGCCAGGCACAGTGGGTTAAGCTGAAGTGAAGAGGGCATCTGAAAACATAAAACTTTGTACCCTTTTATCAAGATCAAAATCCTGCTATCCCATTCCTGTCCCTCCCAGTCCACCCTCAAACCCCTTGCAGAACGATGGTGACTTGTAGACACTTGGCCTCAGTACTATATAGTCTTGAGTATCCAGACTCCTCTGAAAAAATGTAGAGGGGTGAGGGGATCCTGAGCTTGGTGACACATGGTGTGATAGAATGAAACTGAAGTGCCAGCTGGCAGGTTAAGGCACTTCACCAAACTGATTTAGCAACCACCAGTCCACTAGTAGACTTATTTGAAAGAAACTGCTCTTGGATCTTCCATCGCAGATTATATTCAACAGGATTCAACTGCTTCTGATTATAAACCTTCTGGGGAGTAAGGAACTGTGCTTGAGAGCATGCTCTAGGGGCGCCTTCTGCTGGCCCCTTCCCCAACATAGAAGGATATTATCATCAACAGGCAAGCCAACAAACAAAGCCCTCCCTCTGCTCTTAAATCATACACCAGCAATCCAACATGCCAGAGCACTGGAGGGAGGAATAGTCAATACACTCACAACACAGGGTGTGCAGAAGGGAGTGAGCTGACTCCAAAACCATGCCATGGTAGGTGTAAGGACCCAGGTGATCAGTCCAATCCCAATCATATAGCAACTGCCAAGAGAGAGACTCATCATCTCACCCCACCATCCTGGAAGCTCCACCTGCCATGAACACTCAGGGAGACCTTTCAACAGCCAGAACTCCACACCGAACACACACTGTGTGAACAAGCCACCCAAGTGCAACCAGAGCTGGCTCTTAATAGAGGTGGCTTTTTGCCCCACCTCCAAGTTAATGTGGAAGGCAAGGGCACCTGGTGGTGATCTAATCACTTCCCACCCAAGGCTGGCCCGACCCTGGGTGAAAACCACTCCGGAGGGTCTTTCTTGCCTGGTTGTGAACATCATCTGTATGCCAACCCTCATTCAGGGCTGGGGGTTTAACCCCAGCACTTCATGCCTAGACCTCTATCTGCTGGTCAGGAGCTTTGGGCACTATTTCTGACCACATCTTTTTTAGCATGCTGCTTTGTGGATTTCATCATCATGCATCATCTTTTGGGTAGGAACAATGGGTACTACCCCACTTTTGTGTTTCACAGACAAACTCCAAGCTTCAGTTTGCACACACTCTAAGGAAGCAGCTTTGGACAAATTGTCATGTGTACCAAGAGAGGTGACTTCGACCTGCATGACCCTGAAGGGTGGCCTAGATTTGGCTAATGTGTCCTATTATCCCTTAAGATTTCATTATGTATGCTGTTGTGAGCAAATCAATCAGCTCTGGACTCCTACAAGAGCAGATGGGTTGCAGACAAGCAGACTCCAACCCTCCTTCCTCCAGTGACCACGTGGCATTTAGCCGCAGGTGTCCTACATCTGACAAGCCTGGTCAGGAACCTGTCAGGCTTCAACCTGTGTCTTCAGACAATGCTGACACAACCACCACTCTGGACAAAAGTACAGCACACTGACACTATAGTAATTTTTTTCAGACTTCTGCTGTACTGATGGTCAACCCACTGTGCCCTTAACAATTTGGTTAGAGAAACACTTCTTTAAAAAGAATGAATGTTTTTTAACAGGTAATCCTCCCTCATATTTTTACACTAAGAAGTTTATCCAGGAGTAAAAACCATAAAAATCTTGACAAACTGGCCATAGCTAACTGATTTTTTAAAAGTCATGGTTTTTTTTTACAGGGAAGAAGAAGAAGAAAAGAAGGTAGCAACTACAGTAGTTAGGATAAAATCTTAGGCAGACACATTTTGACCATGCTGACCCTGATTCAGCAGATCACTAGACAGAACTCAAGAGTGTAAAAAAAAAAGTGCCTTACACAACAGTGTAACTGCAGCTTCTCATTCTCAGTGGGAAGGTCTACAGCTTTCAAAACCATCCCCTAATATTGGTTGTCTGAAAATAAACAGGTACCTTAGCCATGTATCAGTGTTTGCAGTTCTGATCTCTTGCTGATAAACTATTCTAAAATAAGCTCTGTTATATCATTAGTTAGAAAGACAACGCTAATGAAGGTGCTGGATAAAGAAGCACGTTTGATAAATTACACTAACCTCAGGTAATCTGCTTCATCTAAATAGACGTGCAAAATGTTCTCCTTCTTTACAACACACCCAGTTTGGGGTATTGATATTTTCACTTAACTACGATATCACCTTATACTTAGAATAGCAACTTGCATCCCAAAATGTGGTCACTCCAACGAACTCTAGGATGAAGGAACCTATACATAGTGGTGAGGAGGAACTATGCGAAGCCACATGAAACATTATGAGAAGAAACTCAATTAGAACAGCAGGAAAAATTAAAGTTTGGAAGAATCATATTGTCTAGATTAGTATCTGGCCAGTAAATTTGGGCTAGCTTTCTATTATCAAAAATGGACATAAAAGAACCCTGCTTTTAAATTTCAGTGAACAGATGGTAGAATCCCACTTCCTGCTACTTTCATGCTGGGAGAATAACTCAATCCTGCATCAGCCAGGAGACCAACCCCTACAGAGCTGCAAGAACACTCCACATGGAAGCGGGCTCCTTCTTGGAGGTCTCCTCACCAGGACCCCTGCCATGTTATTTCAAGAGTATTGCACCCTCAAGTTTGAGATAGCTTTGGAAATTGCAGGCAGAAGCTGATGCAGTGTACCATGAGTAGCCAATGCAAGACAATGCGTATATCTTTATGCCTTTATACTTAATTGTAATTGCGTATCAGTGGCCTCCATGGCAAGGACAGATTATGTCTGGTGTCATTATGACCAGCGTAACTACCCAGAGAAAGCCATAACAAAGTTATGATGCAGAAGCCATTAGTGAATATCCCACCAAATGCTATTAAGAAAAAAAAAAAAAAATCATTTCATTCAAGACTAGTGTCATCAGTAGAGAGATCTCCCAAATTTTCAGTGGTTTGCATCAACTTTAAAATGGCAATATGGAAAAGTGCACAGACACAGAAATCAAACCCGTGAAAGACACACCAAGATCTTCTTTGGGAACAGACACAAGCAAATGTGTAAATAGCAGCCATGTAATGCTGAAAAAAAAGTAGCTTTGTACATCTCTGAAAAGAATAGGATACAATGGATTTTGAGTATGTTACAAAATAGGTATAACAGGCTTACAGAGACTACTACAGGTTTTAATGCTCTTACATCTGTCTCTCCAAGATCAGTCCTGAAAGGCTGTGTGGTCTCCTCTGTGCAGTAGTTTAAGTAGCTACTAGTAGAATAGCACAAACTTACCTTTGTGGAAATCTTACTGAAATGAAGAAATAAACCTGCAAATCAATTTTGAGGAAAAGAATAACTCAGTTTTAAATTGTGCCATTTTTTTTTTAAAGCATTTTTTTTGGAAATACTGTATTCAAACAAGAATGTCAAAAATCCAAAGGAAAAAAAGATCATACTGTCACTGCGCTTCATTTTGTTAAGCAAGTGAAACGTTAGAGCCCTCAAATTTTCATCTACTTCGTATTTCAGTCTTAGAAAGTGTTACATCAGCATAGTTGCCAGGTAAAGCTGCTAGTTTATTCTAAATGGACTTTCTTCAGACAGTGGCAGAGATGATGAGTGATTGTCCAATTCTGAAGCTATCAGAACTGAACGGATTTAGCAATGTCATAAACACCTCTCGAGGGAGTCACCTGGTGTTGAGAACTCACTTTACATGCCGTGTTTCAAAATGAGTTTTAATGGATTTACATTAGATTCAAATGCACTTTAGAGCTATTATTTCTCCCTTTCAACCTTTTCACCCACCACTGCAATGCAATACAGCATATTCTATAATCACATGTTTGCAGGCCTGTGGTAAAGTAAACAAAACTTCAAAGGGTTATTATTTAAAGACTGTATTTCAGCTGTAGGCCTGACTGTTACTCTTCCTCGCCACCCCTTGGGCCCAAAGTACATAATCATCCAGTAATTGAACTGAAATGTCTAAATGGCTAGATCCCCTGAAGGACACAGGTAGTTAGCAGTGAAGAAAGTAAGGGACATTTAAAAAAACCCTCATGGCACTTTCCTACGCTACTTAGAAATACTATGTAAATGGAACTGACCTGGACCTGCTAGGCTCTTGCAGAAAACAGAACAATGCATGGGCATTTGGGAGGTTGCAGCTAAAGTACAGATTAAATGTAGAACCGTGCAGCATTTGGAAGCAAAGGTCTTACATTCAAATTGCTTTCAGAAGAACTGAGAAGAAGGAGCAGAAATATACACACATACAGAGGAGTATATACAAGACAACAGTATTGCTAATACCACGTGAAAGCAAACCCCTCCAGGTCCTCATACTTAATCGCCCCTCCAAAAAGTGTAATGGATAGCAGATCCCAGGCTTTCCTACACTGTAGCTGTCAAAGCACTCAGGAGATAGAGCAGTGAAGGCTCTGACAGCTCTCTTTTACATTCTAAATGACATCTGCATTCAACAGAACAGAAATAAAGATTAAGGGAAACACCTGATATGATAGCACTCAGCTTACCTCAAAATGCAATATTTAAAAAGTACAGAGAAACACAGATCTGCCACCTTGTACTGTAAGTAAAAACCAGTGTCAAAGCCTCAGAGGTCTTCACCGCTGCCAGAAAGGCAAGTGCCACAGGGGCAGGAGCCACAGCCTCTGACGAGGCAGCTGCGAGACCGAAAGGGGCTCTGCCCGAGAAGGAAGGGAGGACACAGTCTCTGAATGCACACGGAAAACTATGACAGGCACGTACGTGGGGAAATGGACTTGGCCAAAACCTTTGGAGCCCTTCTTGTCCTTCAGTGAGGAGCGGGATGCCCGTCTCTGATGGTGCCCCACGGATTCTGAACCATGCCCACTGCAAATCTCGTGTAAGAGGTTATTGGTATTACAGCTTCCAACGAAACACGTTGGCATGCAGATCACCAGAGATGATTCTGAATGGATTTTTGCTGGTTGATTATATAAACGATGCCTCTTATTGCTGGAATAACACCTCAAAGGCAATATAATGACGACATGACAATGTATGTAAATCAAGAACTGCATGTGGGTTTATTTTACACTTGAGAAAACAGTGGATTTAATTGTGTGAACCAAAATGTACTGTACAATATTAATGATAAAACATCAAAATGTATAATTCATAGTGCATTGCTTGCTTTATTTTTATTTATTTATTTTTTGTCAGATAGTTCCTTTAAGTACATGCATCTGGAAAGATGCAGGTGCCAGTAAAATTCCTCTATTTATATCAAGCTGCAGGAACTAAATTTTATTCAAAAAGTGTGGTTTTACATTATATACACAGAAATCGAATATAAAATGACAATATAAAAAGTTAAAAGAGAAAGCATACAGCCAGAAGGTACAAAGAAAGTTGAACAGTTTAAAATGGTACGATATGTAACATGTATTTTTTTAAGCTGATGCTGGCAATTTACAAGGAACAGAATCCAACATTTGCCCCATTTTTTTTTGTTTTCATTTACCAATGCAGCACACTATAGAAAGGTCAGCTTGTACCAAAGCTTAACATTTGTAAATAACTATAAACTGCAGTATTTTACAGGAAAAAAAAAAAAAAAAAGAAAAAAGGAAAGAAATGAGCATTTTTACACTTGTTTTAAATAACAGCTTGCATACTTTTTTTTTTTTTTTTTTTTTTGCCAAAAAGTGGCAATTCTCAGCATCCAGAGGGTTTGGGCATAGTGGCAACTTAGTTCGCTTTATTTAAAACTACCATGTAACTTATATAGTTGTGGCTTCCTAACCCCTTGAGTACTACACAGCTCTCCTTCTTCCAAGGACTGCATGCACAATTTCTTCACAAATCAGTTCTGCATTAAAAAAAAAAAAAGCTCATTCATTAAAAAAAAAAAAAGTTCTGCTTCTGACACAGTTTTTATTTGAATGAAATGCCTTTAAGTCTTTTGTTTTGCTTTGTTTCTCCTTATTTACTTACTTAGTCACTGGGAAAGGCACAGAAATGCTATTACAGTTCTCAGAGGGTTAAAACTTGACACTACCAGGTTCTGTGACCTTTATTGTCATGGCAACTTTGTAATTTTAGGATGTCTCTTTATCATTGTTCTTTGTGTCTTTCTTTACGGCTAAATTAATGTCTCTCAATAGTGTCTCCCACTATATTCTACAAAAGATAGCTTAACATCAAGGACAGATGTTGAAAATAAAGGTCAGACTCCAACTCACAAAAAAATAAAAACAGAAACAAAAAGTAACCATGCACAGATCAGACAAAGAGCATATAAATATAACTACAAAATAAGTGTAAGAAAAACCAAGGTCCAGATAGGCAGTTCAGCAACAAAAGTAAGACTGATTTCAGAGGCTCAGGTCAGGCCTAGTGCAGTACTATGAAGAAGTATAGTGCAATGTTCCTGTGGTCACTTGCATACCTGGCTGCTTACCTGGACGCTATTGTTTTTCTAACTCAGTTACATAGATCAGATGGTCCTCTGGGGACTTGCCATGTGTTTTACTAAGGTGCAGTTTGACTGCATGCTTGCTTGCAAAAGTTCGGTTACAGAGCTTACACTGGAATGTGGAGCCTAAGTCCTCCTCGGCAATTCCAAGCGAGCCCAAAGTCTTGTTTGCAAGGACTTTTGAAACATTCTGCTGTTCTTGAATCTGATTAAGTGGCAACTTTGACAGATCCTTCAAACTAAACCCTAGGTGTGTCTCTAAGTGACTTATGTATGTAGAAGCAGTCCTGAACTGAGAGGCACAATCATTGCAAAAGAAAACAGGATGTCCTGTGTCCAAGTTCTTTAAAAATTTAGTTCCACCTGTCCTCCTTAACTGATACTTCACATTGGCCAGCCAGTGGCTAATTGTGGTCATGGAAAGACCAGTAAACTTAGAGATGTGTACCCGCTCTTGTGGACCTAGGTCCGACATAATGTATTTGCCTTCTGGGGTCTCCCTCAAGCTGGAAGCAAACTGGGCTTGAAGGATCAGAAGATGCTGAGGGTTCCAGTTGGACTGTCTGCCCTTCCTCTTGTGTACTGGTGACAGTTCGTCCAGAGCTTCCTCAAAACTGCTCCCATCAGCATCAGACTTCTCTGACACAGTGGATGGAGTCGAAGACTTGGGTGTCAAACGCCCTGTGAGGTTCTTCACCATATCGGAAATATCCAGCAGGGCACTCTCCCGCAGCGGGGACGAGGCAGAGTCCGACACACTGGAAACCAGAGGTTTGCTTTTGGACTTGGTTAGATCAATCGGTTGATCACTGTTCTCATAGTAATACCGGTCGATAGCATCTGCCTGCTTGACCGGCGTGGTTGGGTATATGGGTTTGTCCAACATGCTGTTGCTGATTTTGTACAGCATGGCCAAAGGGTCCAGAGAGGGGCTCACGGGCTTAGAAATTTTGCCTAGGTGGGTATTCATAATGGACTGCAACGCACTCAGCGGATTAATAAAGGATGGCTCGGGTGAATGATCGGTGATGATCCCCAAGTTGTTACAGCCATTTGCAACCTTTGTTTTAAGTGGCTCTGTACCATTTGGCGTATGTGCTTCTGCTGGACTGTCCTTTTTGACCTTCTGAACTTCTGCCTCAGAGCTCTTCTTCTGCTGCTGTTTGTCGTTTACTTCTTCTGCTTTGGGGAAGTCCTTGTTTTCTTTAGCAGCAGGTGACATGGGCTTGACTGGAGAACTCTTCTCTTTCTCCAAAGGCTTTTCTTCCTTCTTCACGTTGATTTTACCTGTAACCTTCTCCACTAGTTCTTCCATAGCAGACACGTTGCTCTTGTGAGGTGGGGGCGTGAGGCTGCCTGGAGAATGGATGAGGGCGTTATGTTCCGAGGACAGGGACTTTACGCCGCTCGCGTACGACGGCTGCATCTGGACGCTCTGCACCGCGGGCTGCAGGGGTTTGACTGTCCCTGGGAGCTGGTAAGCTGCATGAATACTGGGATAGCCTCCCCAGGAAGGAGCCCCATTCTGAGCCTTGCTGATAGCCGTTGTCACCGTGTTCTCCAGGGATTTCAGTATGTCTATTCCCCCTTTAGGACTATCATCTAGGTCCTCCTCTCTGAGGTACTGATACAAAGTTGTTGGCTCAAATTTCTCCGTAGAGTCCTCATTCTCTTCTTTAATCTTTTTCTCTGTTTCACTGACCACTACCTTTTCCTTCTCTAGGTCTTTCTTCTCCTCCAAGTTTGTGGAGCCTACTGGGGAATCGGGCTGCTTTTTAATGTTGGAGGCTGGTAGCCTTGTGTGGGTGGTGGGTGGAAGAGGTATAGACTGTATCTTTTCCTCCACCACAGGGTCCAGTACTAGCTGTTTGCCTTTTTTGGAAGCAGAATTGGTCACCTTCAAGAAATGACCGGTGACCATCATGTGAGCAGTGAGCTGCTGCAAAGTGTCATGGGAACTGCCACATTCCATGCATTTCAGTATTTGGGCTTTGCGTGCCTCAAACTGCCAAGTGTAGCTAGCACCATTTTGATAGCCGTAGCGGTTGTTTGGGGTCACATACGGGTTGGCAGTTTTCTGATCCTTTGCAGACTCACCCAGTGAGGCTTCTGCAGTGATCCCTGTTGGCTCAGGTGAACAAGGTGAAGCTAAGTCCTGAAGTGCTCGTTTTTTGGTAGAAGGGACCAATTTAGTGATGGCTGGTACTGGCTCCTTCAGAGGCACTTTCTGGTAATGCTTTGTTTTTATCATATGGACGCTGAGGTCTTGCAAAGACTCAAACGAATGCCCACAGTACATGCACTTCAGCACTTTCTGGGCATCCTCTTTGCCTTCCATTTCCATAAGTGATCTTTTCCTAGGCTTTGACCACCGTTTGGTCTTATCAGCTTCCTTATCTCTGTTGTCATCACGGTAATGTCCAGTTTCATTCATGTGCACTGTTAGCTCCACCAGCGTGTCATAGGCTGCACTGCAGTCTTTGCATCGGAACTTGCTGGCCCCGGTGAACACAGACCCGTAGAGCTTGTTGTTCTGCCGGTAAAGCTGCACTGTGCTGAAAAGACTAGGCTCTGGGAGAAGTCCATACGACGAGGTCTGCTGCAGAGTCTTAGCTAATGCAGCTTGGTGCCAGTCATAACCTGAGCCGCCACTGTTACTATTACTGTTACTGGTACTACTGGTAGTTGTACTGGTACTCGTGTTGGTACTGGTGGTGCTAGTACTCTGGGGATTGGCGTTGGTGTCGGTACTGGTGGTGTTCTCATTCTGGCTGACTCCGTTGTTGCTGGTGGTTGGATTGGATTTCTTTAAGTCCAAAGCTAAACTGGACCAGCAAGTCTCTGAAAGCAAATTTGCATACACAGCTTTTATTTGTGCCAAGCTGTCCTGTGGATAGGAAACATTGTCTGTGCACTGAGGATCCTCTTTCTCTTCTTTAGAGGAAGTGCTTTTGAAATGGGCCAGTTGATCGCTGTTTTCACTAAACGGCGAACCATAGCCTGCATCCTGATTAGTTGCAGTGCTGACTGGGGAGTTCTGGTAGCTCTGAGCCTCTTTGATCTCCGCTTCTTCATTGCACAGATACTCATTCTCCTGGATGTCCAGAGACAGCCCATCATCTTCCACGCTGTCTTCATCTATTTCTGCTGCTTTCAATTCCTCCTCAGGAACATATGCTAAAATACAGGAGGGGAGACAGGGGCGAAAAACAAGACAAAGTTATCGAACACGCACATTTTACATCATTGCTGTCTTCTGTACTAAAAGCAGTAACCATAAAGACAAACTCTGGAGATACATCCAGAAACCAAACTCACCATCACTCGCACATTCTGCCTATAAATCCACATACTCTGTCCTGGTTACAGTTTGATATCACTGCTACCTAAGAAAAAAGTTGGACTTCAGCAGTAAAATATGTGCTACGGCCACAGTAGATACCGTTAATATCAATATCAAAGAGCCTATTAAACCAGTTTTTATCAGCTTCAAAAATGGCCTGGCACTGAGCTGTATGTACCGCTCTACGTACGCGCCACACGTTGCTGCTGACCTGCACCCTCAGACCCAGGTGCTCAGAACCACTGCCTTGACCCACCCCATCTCATCAGCACCGTCTTTTCTGGAAAAATGGCTTTAGCTACAGCTTCAAGGATCATTACTGACACCTGACTGTAATGGAGGTACATGGGGCAAGTGTGTCAGGTGAGCTGTTCCAGGGTCTCCTGGTGGCTGGCTCTATTGGGTCCACCTGGGAGCAAGAACAGCTTTCATTTTTACATGGTGAAAAGAGAAGCAAGACTGTGACCGTTTTCTGAAATGGCCAGGATGTACCTCCCCTCCTCTTACAGTCTGACAAGGGTCCTGCATTTACCATTTTGAAAACAGCAGTCAGACACTAGAAGTAAATGACAGAGATTAATTTTTAAAAGAAACAAAACAAAACAAAACAAAACTTGAAGCCTCCATCCCAGCTTGGTTATTGGCTTATGGTAAATCTAAAACTTTGCTATTGTACTGCTACCTGGTGAAAGTACATAATCTTACCAAACTATGTGTTTATCTATATCAAACTATTTTTTAAATGAGAAAAATTCATGAGCAGATGGCCATTACATCAAAACACATTTACTCCAAGGGCCCAACTCACAGAAGTGGCTTACATGTACCTAAGTGATAAATGTACACTTTCATTGCAAAGCAGAAAACATGCCTGCACACATTTTCCTCCAATTTTGCAAAAGCAGCTTAAAAAAAACACTATAATAATGGAGTGTATAGCATTTATAAGCATGTCAAGGTAGGAAACATGGATGGTGAACAATTTTCGGTAATCAAATAATAAACTGCCTCTTTGTCAGGTGAACTGTGCAGCAAGTGATGCTGAAATGTGGTCTATCTCCTTTCATGGTACAATACTGAAAGAAAGTCAGAAAAAAGAGGCACTTCTGCTCCTATGTGATGTGAAGAAAACGTGTATTATTGTGTTAACACAGCCAAGGTCTTTTTCAGTGGTGGCAGACCAAGTACAAGTCCAGCTTTTTTTTTACACAGTTGTTAATGTATTCTGACATTTGTTTTCTGAAAAATAAAAATAATCTTCTCTTACTGTAATATGAACACTTCTTGAAACTTTTGGGTTATTTAGAGAAGTAACAGTATTACAGCTAGTACTGCATTCTGTATTCACCTTTGTAATTCAGTTTTAATGCAGCCCTTAACTACTTCAGCCTCATCTTTTAAGATCAAGTAGGAAAGTAGTCCATCTACTGCTGGGGTAGTGCTGAACCTTAAGATGCCCAGGGCATCTTTCATCTCTCCTCCATGTGTTATATTTTTTCAGAAGATAATTTGATCACTCATTTTTTAAAAAAGTGTTAAGCAGGGCCCAATTCCTTAGAGATCCATCAGCCTCAGGTGTCTTCTAATACATTTAAAAGGACTGGTGAGTACCACACACAGTAGAAGTCACCGCAGAAATCATCCTGGAGCCAAAGGCCAGGAAGACGCTAGAAAAGCATTATAAAACCAGGAAAAAAATATTCTTTAAAACACACTTAGTCCATAAAGAATAAAAATACAGGGATAGTGGAAGAACTAAGAAGTCCGTCAGCTTCCCAGTCTCGCAGTAATGCTGCTGCTGAAACACTCTGTGGGTGTGTAGCTTGGTAGTACTGCTGCAGTTCTGAACTCTAGGTGTGCATGTACAATTCACTCCCACAGCCAGTCTCAGATCTCTTAGCCTTCTCACTAAACACACCTGTTTTCAGTCATTTCTAACAGCAAAAAATAATATATATATTTAAGTTTCAGAAAAGTAGAGAACAGTTACTGAAGAATATGGTTTCTGATTGAAATTACTTTGAAATAATGCATAAAGATGGACAGTTACTATCTGGCATTTTTATTAAAAAAAAAAACCAAACAAACAAACAATGAAACGTAGTAATGATCAGCAGACAGTCACCCAGTAGAACCTGAAAACTGAGGGGGCCCGCATTCTGAGCGTTCATCAACAGCTATCTTCTTACTAACCTCAGTGGAACTATGCCAATTTTCTTTAATTTTCACATCCCAATATTTTTAATAAATAGATGTAAGAAACTCTTATAAGATGCTGAATGTTGCTATAGTTGATACAGCATTTTGTAAGAATCTATATGAATTATCTGTTTACGTCTCTTTATTTAATTCTAAATTGCATAAATATACACTTATAGAATTGCTATATATAACCATCTAAACATCTGCTTAAGTAGAGACTCTAATTGAGCCAGTGCCCTATCTTTTATTTTCCTTTATTTATTTCTGACAGTGTGCCTTCTCTATTCTCATACTTTTGCACTTTACCATAAAAATAAAAGGAGCTAAACTAAACAAGAAATGTTAAAACTATATGAAAGGTTGGTGTTAAACTGTCAAAGAAATGAAACTAAGTGTTTAGGGTGAAATATTCATCTTTCGCTTACTTTCCTAGTCCTAGGTTCTGCTGAGACTACTACATGTCTGAGTTCATTCCCATACCGATATATACTGCAATATAAGAGTTAAGAATGTACAATTGGTCAGGATGTTGATTCCCTATGACTTCAGAATTTAAGCTGGATTCTAAAAAAAAACCTGAATTTACACAACGTGCACACCCACGTCTGTACAGTTGCTACCTGAAATAACTCAAAGAAATAATGCTTCTTAACTAAAAAGACAGTAATTTACCTGAAATGTTTTCTTTCTATCACTGCAAGCAAAAAGATTTTATTTAACTCCTTTAGTTACCATAGGATACACACAACACCTTTTCATTCAAGACCACTAATGTTTATAGGATGAATAGAGGCACACTCAACATATGGTATTTTGCAAGGTCAGTGCAATTCTCTGACTGAAAAGGTTTCTATTAGAGCTAATTCAGAAGCATACAAAATGAAGAATGTTAATTTCTAAAAGCATGATTGTTTTACTAAAATCCTCACAGAAATTTGACAAATAAGTAAGCTTTACAATTTTAAATATAGCAGAAATATTTGTATTACAATTACTAGCAGAGACAAGTAATACTATTCTATGTCCAATGAAAGCGTGAGATGTTCAGATTCTCCCCCTAAATTATAATAGGTAGGTCAACAGCTAGACAGATTTCAGACAGTGCATCTTTCTGTGACTGAGAAACTCTCATCAGTCTCCTCCAGATATTCCTGCATCTGCATAGACACTGCTGGTTTACACATGTCCTGAAACCACACAACAGTAATAAGAGCAGATATAAGCAGCGATGCTCCTCAAAAAAACAAACCCACAACTATAGCAGAAGCAGAAGAAATTACAGAATATCGTGTAGCTTTTCCTTCTCATTTGTGCATGCACAGACTCGGGCAAATGCAGGGTGGGAAATGAGGAAAGCTTCAAATTGCAGGCAACTAGAAATTAGGGGCAGCAGTTTGTGTTTCTTATTAGGTCTTGCTAATATTTTTTTCCTTATAAAATGTGCCTTCTGGATGCCAATGCTTCCCCATAGATATACTGTCATCTCTGAGCAGTGTCAAAAGCTGTGCATTCTAATCTAAGTGGACATGAGACGCTATATATTGTACATGTTAGTAGCACAGCACATTGTGTTTGCTTCAGTGAGAATATTTACACTATAAATACACATCCATTGTTTGAAAAAGTATACGGAGATATGAAATGTAAGGATGTGGTTAAAAATATAAATATTCTCACATAAAACCTTTCCGTAACCTCAGACCTGTGATTTTGGAGGAATCTGTCTGTGCAGAGGTATTCTTTCCAATCAAAACAGGACTGAGCATTGAATATACTATTTTAAAAAGGATAAAAAGTAATGATCGCATTTTTTTTTAACAGTCTACAAAATTAAATGCAGTGAACTCTTCAAGACCAAATTTTAAGTCCTCCAAATAAATTTATTCAGAAGAAACACCTAAGTATTGAAGGCCACAATTCAGAATACTGAAATCATTTTAACTAAACTGAGTATTTCATAGTTTCAACGAATCAGGATGTGTTTAAGTCTAAAGTTCTTCACTAAATCAGGGCCTATTCTGGGTCTAAACAATAGTGGCACAATGTGAATATTCACCATTCTTCAATAGACGCATTTCCATGGCTTCTAATATTTACCCAGCCAACAGGAGACAGCAGCTGCAGAAGTTTTCACAGCCCACAGTCACCTTGCACAAACCTCACTCTAGGGTGGGGGTGACTTCCACTGCACACAAGAACACATTTCACATCCTGGGCAAAAAAAGTACAGACTGAAAAGACAATCTATAAGCCACACATTTCCCTCATTACAGAAAATGAGAGGGAGGAAAACACAAAACAAAACACAAAACCAAACCAAAAACCACCCAACACATTTACAGATACGTTTCCAGAATACAGAGTCATGAGATTTCTACAAAAGAATCCAAAACC
>NW_008604837.1:286328-301013 GCF_000691845.1 Merops nubicus
CAACCGCAGACCTGAGACACGAGCTCCACAAGATCACATGCATATTTAGAGCCGTTCACTGCTCTCAGCAAATGACCTACAAAGACTGGTACACCAGAATTATGTACTTCCATTAGAATTTAGAAACACTACTAGATCTTGTGCTTTATTTTTACAAAGCAGAGTCGCAGCAGGGAGAACAACATACACGAAAATTTAAAGCAAGAGCAACCAAACACCACCTGAATTCACAGCAGTCACTAAAGCAGCAGCAGCTGGATTTTCAGGAACTGAGACCCTAAAGAAAGAGCAAGCAACGTGTGGAGGTTGGGAGTGGCACAAGTAAGCCCCATCAGCTGCTGAAGGAGCAAGGTCTGGCAGGGACAGGGCACCGAGTGGCAGAAGGTCCCACCAGTCATGGCAGGTACACCCACCACACGGCTCATGCTGCTGAAGTTGGTGAAACTGGTGCTATCCCTGAAGCTGTGCATGTGTCCTGCCTCAGACTGCTTAGGCACAGCGACATCCATGAAACTTAAGTGTGTGTCTGAGTGCCCTGCAAAACACAGGCATAAGCAGAGGAATCTTATTTAAGGTTAAAAGCATGGCTAAGTTCTTTAACGAACAGTCCTGCGCTTAGGGGTTTCTTGTAGGATTGAGACCTTAAAGTTAAATTCTGCCGTCATTTACACCCAGCAATGAAAGTCAAATTCTGCCCTCTATTATAAGCAGACAACCCCTTTAGATTGTATTTGAAATCAATGGGATTGCCTGGGTGTAAAATGAGAGCAGTCCCTTAGTGCCAGAGAAAACCAAGCAACAAAGCAATTTTACAATGTTAAATTCAGCAAATAAATTCTAGTATTATTGTTTTTGCCATTGTTACATTATTATTTAGCTTTGCTATGAAATTATACAGATAGAAAAATAGAAAATAATATTTTTAAGACAATTGTCTTGAGCTCCAAAATTTATTTAAGGCAGTAATTTCTAGGCACACACGGCAATCACATTTTATCTTCAAACCAATACAAGGTGCACTAGCCTGTTAAGATAACATTCAGGAGCTCTGTCAAAAAATTAGTAAATTTAAACAAAACTGTCTCTCTCAGTAGGGTCAGAGGCTGAAGGGTTTCTAACACTGGTTGAGCAAAGCATATTGATTCATCCTCCAGTCCTTTTCAGACAAAATTTCCAGTTACATAAAGGTGTCTCCTGCCTGGGTAAGGTTTCCAAGTCAAAATAATGCTCACACAACTCATCTACCGAGCCACACAACATCACTGCAACCTGTCGTGGGTTGCACATGCAAGCCCACATGAGCAAACCCAACTCAAGAGTCACAAATCACTTGGCCTGTGGGTGGTAAAGGAGACTGAGCTTAGGTAGATCCTTTTCCAACGTTATGTTTCTAGTATTGCCAAAAAAGTCCTTAAATAAAACAATGGAATTCCTTCTGCTTGTCACATAGTTTCACTTTCAGAGAATATATTAATCACAACAAAGGTTGGGGTTTTGTTTGTTTGGCTGTTTTGGTTTGTTTTTTATAATAAGCCAGACTTCTGTCTATATGAAAAAAGAAAAACACTTGTTTGTTTGTACTAACTCTAGTTCAAGCAGGAGAACCATGGAGAGGCCTCTCAAGCAGAGTGCTGCCTACAGGATTTCCAGCTTCACAAGGGTAACGGAAAGATAAGGCAGTTGGTTTCAATACCTAACTTTATGAGGAAAAGGTGAGGATATGCCACTTGGACTACATGTTTGTGGTTTCTCCTGCCGTTTCCTCATTTACTGGATATATATCATAGCCACTGTGGTTTACCCTCAATGTAACCCCTTCTGTGATGAAAGAAACATCAATCACCCACTACGGTAGGTTTTAGCAATGTAAGTTCATGACACTGTAAGATTTGGGAAGTGTGGGGACTCTGGGCACTGATAAAATGCCAATGTCACTTGCTTAAATTAAGAAACACATTGAGATCTGGTTTAAACTCAAATTAAGAAAGACATTTTTTTTAAAAAAAAGATTATTTTTCAAACTAAAATTATTCCCAGAATGGTCACATCACATGATCAACCAGGAGACAGCCCCATTGTAGCAAATCCAGGAAACAGCTTTGCTGCTTTCATTCAAATAATTGCTCTAAAAAACACCCAAAGTAAGCATGAGGCAAACAACAAAAATACCCATACTCAGAAAAGTAAATAAATGCAAAGACAATTTAACTCAGTTATACCAAGAACATGGATGAATGACAATCAAAATAATAATTAAAACAGGCTGCATTCAGACTTCTGCATTACTCAAAATTATTAAGCTAGTGGCTAAAATCCAGAGCTTGAAGAAGCTTAAACTTTTAGTATTTTTGTCTATCAAGGAATAAAGATACCTTCTTACTGTTACAAGCTGTGACACTTTAAGGTGAGGAAAAAGAAAAAATACCAAAAGCCAACCGCCCCAAACCCTGCTCTTTAACATTCTTTGAAATATGACCTCCTACGTCATATAATTTTTGAAAACCCTAAGGTCATGTAACACACTTTCTCTGTCATTTGTAAGTACATTAATTCAGTGGCCATATGACAGTGAAATTATGATAATGGGCTGCTAAAATGGGTCATGCAGACACTGCATTTCATGTTAGCTTCAAACAACAGTGAGAATACAGTCCAAATCAAATATGACAGTACAAAAGCACACGGTTTACTTTTCTCAAGGCTTTGCCAGTAACTGGGAAGGAGGCTGCAACCACTAAATATAAATGTGTAAGTGAAGTTTACCACCTAGGATCTGTCCCTGACTTCCTACCCATGATGCACTACAAGAAAACCGCCATGACAAAGCAGCAAACTTTTTAATAAAAGACTGTATTACTCCTTTCAAGGTTTTCTTTTGCATCATACAAAGGTTAGACAAAAAAGCCCATATTCTTCAAATGAAAAGTTTCATGTAAGAAGACTGAGAACAGCACAAATCCTCACACAAAATAAAATAGTTCTTGTCTTTTTAAAAGTATATGATCATTAGTAGGCACTCTTCTGTCTGTACACAAAATTCAAGGGATACTGTTGCCTGAAGGCGAGGCAGTTCATCGGCATACATAAGCATCCTTTGAAGAGCCAAGAATTAAAACATATCTACTTTGATATACATACAGAAGCCAACATGTCACAACATTAAAAATTATGATTATTTTTACTATAGAGTTGAATGACAAAATGATCCTGAAGTGCATGCTTCAGGGACAGTTTGTTTATGTTCCTGCTTGTATCAATCTACAGGATCAGGAATACTGTTTGCAAAATTCATGCAAGCATGGCACATCAGGGTTTGCTTGTCCTTTCTTTTTTCACGCATAGTGTTGCAGTTGGGAGGAGAAGGACTGCGGCACTGAGACTCTTAGAGACAACCTCCTGAAAATGCAGGCAATCCACACAGGGTGCAAATCTGTGCACCAGTTAAAATCATACAACTGCATTTAACCCATTGTTTTTTTACGATATTAATACTTATTAACTACCTGTAATAAGGGCATAATTTTCTATAAAAAGCGCTTTTCTCTGTCTTAGTCTTTTCGGCACAATTTGAAAACTGTCAGTCTAATAGTTCCTAAGAGAACTCAAGGCAGAAAGGTTGACGAACACAAAAGCATAGAAACACCATCACATCCAAAAGTTAGCTGAATAGCACAGATAATTGCTTAGATAATTATTTTGATAGAAGCCCTGCTGAAAGCTTCTGCATTTTATCATACATGTGAAGTGTACATGACCCATCTCCTACATGCGCACTCTATATGTTGCTTGATAACTGAATTACTTTTTCCTTTTTGTTCAATATGATAAATAATGTGCAGTTAGCTAAAAGGAGAATGGGCAACCTAGATTACCAGGCTCATATTTATTTTTAAACAAATCATGTCTGTCAGACGGGGGGAGAAATTAAGTTGCATAATTTATGTAAGGGGTGTCCATTATGTACACAGTAATGCAGCAGTCTGTGAGAAGACAAGCAAGTAGTAGTGAGAGAAGTTGCTCTTGAAGAAGATCACATTGCCCAGCTCCAGCCCGTGAGCTTCCTGAGCCTTATGCAGCCTGACTGACAACGAGATTTAATGTAGCCTAACTATAGTAGCCTTGAGCAGAGATGCAATTATAACAGGAAGGCACAGAAAGTTTTAGTGTACTAGACTGTATCAGGCTGTTGTGAGCATCAGTGGAGTAATCAGCAAACACGTACTCTTCCAGGCTCTTCCCCCCACCACCTCGAAATACAGAACCTAAGAACCTTCCACTATTAAGAACTTGAGTAAAGGTCATTTTGTTTTCCTCAACACCATAAAAAAATGGCATAGCTAGATTTGACATGCATATGCAAATCAGCACAGAGGAAAAAAACCTGATTTTCCTTCACACTGAATTACTGTATCTGTATGAAATGTTGATATAAACACCTTGACTAAGAAAAAACCCACACCAGCTCTGTGGTTTAACTGGCAGGATAGACTTAACAGATGTAGCAGTGCTGGACAAGGTTATTGTCTCATGGCAGATGATAACAAAAATGTACCATGCTATACTGGTCAGAAAAATAGAAGTTGTATTTTAACATACTTCTGTGGCTTACACAAAGAAGATGGGGAGGTATTTTACAATAACTTAAGAGTAATATATCAGTTACAGTTAACTGGCTAATAATATCAGTAGCTATAATACAAAACAAATGGAAATATTTATATGGGGGAGAAAAAGATCATCATGGCTGTTCAACTGGTAGACATCTGAGGTGTTGTAATTTGCAATATGTCACTTAGTGCTTTGCCACGCCATCTTTCTTGGCCCTAATTAACACTTTTGTTTCAAGGAATTTTGAGTATATGAATCTACTGACTAAATAACTGCACCCACCCCCCAAAGCAAATTCTAACCATTTTATTTCACTGAGAAGATAACCAACCCAAATGTTAACTAAATGTATGTTTATACAAAGTTTAGAAGGAGAACTTTTGGCAAGAGTAAATAGAGCCTGTTATTTTGACCGTACTTTTCATAAAACACATGTTCACACAGAACCACAAAAGGCATACATACAGACTAAATACATGAAGAAAAAAAAGAAAAACAGTCCCACCTATTTATCACAAAAGGCGTTGCCAAATCATGCATTAACTTCTACAACCCATTCTAAACTTGTTTTTTAAGCTTTGTGATAGGTCTAGATAGATACTACGTGCATGAAAGTAACACAGAAATATACTTTAATATAGCACTAACATCTTTAATTTGTCACTTTCATGGCAGACATTTCCAGATTGTCTAGAGGTCCAGAAATTTTATGTTGCCAGCACAAAAGCAACTGAAGTACCTGACCACTTAAGCCCTCATATTTTAAAATTCATGACAGAAGCAAAGTAAATTTTACTAAAGACTATTATATAATCAATAATTTGTTGAAAACGTTTTCTCACGGAAAGTTACGATGTTATTTCAAGCAAGTGCTTATTACTATGTTATAAAGCATATTCCTCAGCAATATTCTGTTCAGGATCATGAAACCTTGGCAGTGTTATACATTTCCTCTTGATATACAGCAAGAAGTTACAGAGTTTGGGACAGTAATAAAAAGGATTCATCACTTGAAAATAGTTTAACATCCATTGTATGTATAAATGTTGGGGAAATGTTTGCAGGAACTACTGCAAAAGAGCTGCAAAAGTAATTCTTTTCCCCTGTCTCATTGATACAATCAGGAATTCATTTAAATGGTCCTTTTGTGAGCTGTCATCAAACTGCAGCCCATTTACAGAAGGTTAGCTAATTAATGAACTCTCAATTGAAGATTAATTTCGCAACGCTTTTTAATTTTCACCTTAAAACCATGACAAACAATGATGTATTTTAATTAGAGCTTCAGCTATAGCTACGTGCTTTATATACACCTTTGATATTGTAAACAGATCACATCTATTCATTGGTAAACAGATAATAATGTTTAATTATCTGGAAATTAACAAAAGACTAACAATGTATCCTTACTTTACACATGCAGAAATAGCCTATGTCCATAAAACAAAATGTCTTATCAAAGAATGTAGATTCCACCACACAACTTCCAAAATTCCTCTAACACATTGCTTTAATAAAAACTACTAAGTGCCAAATGAAAATGAAGATACAAGCAGGTGTATTCTGCACACATAACTATGGGTGTAGTAACCCAGCTATACAGTACAAACTTGCTGTTTCTACCATAAAACCAATGCTGTCTTCATTTAAACTGTGATGTTTTGCTCCATGAGCAGTGATTTATTTGTGAAATTGTTAAAATGGCAAAGCCACGCTGAGGTCTCAAAGCTCTCTACCAAGGTAAATAAAATGTCATAATATATTTAGCGAATAATAATGGAAAAAAATGGGGAAAAACATCAACAGAAAGACGCGAGGAAACAAACGGGAATGCGCAGGAATAAAATTCCTATAATTTCTTCCCCCAAATAAAGTCACTGTTCGTACTGCTACAGCCTAAATAACAGCAGCAAATTTTAACTGCATTTTTAGAAGAAGTTTGATCACATTATTTTTTAATTTATCATTTTAATTTTCAGTACTGTCTTCTATTTAGAACTTTGGTTTTCTTTTTAAAAAAAAAATGCCCTTTCGTAGTTTTTATTCTATGCTCCATGATCCCCAGCTCTGTTATTCTAACCACAAAAAGGCTGCAATGAAACACCATTGTTAAGCGAAAGCAGCAGTAAGTTCCTGCATATTGTCTGTGTTTTTGTTTGTGTGTTTGCTTTAAGGACAGGAAAATAGAACAGCATTTAAGATGTTCATAATAACCACACTCTCAAATAACACAATCAATAGCTTGTGGGTTTTTTCAGAAATCATTTTCAGCTAACCTGTCTCCTAACACTGGAGACATAGAGTGCTTTCATCTGTTTGAGATCTGGCCTTTAATTGCTTCACATTAACATTAAAACACTATAATGCTTACCAAAAATGTCTTGGCTATATTTTCATGCATTTTATTTAATTTTAAACACTGTTATATAGTAATGACAAAATATTCATCGACAACAGCAAAGATAAACCTGGAAATTAATTCAGTCTAAGAAGGTCTCACTTCCCCATTGATTATGTAGTCAGAGCTTAGTTAGGCAGGTGAAAGGTCAAACCAGAGCCATCTTTGCCTGAGCATAGGAAACTCACAGCACATGTATGCGCTGATCCAATGAAGTGTCCTTTCTTGGTTAGAGGAATATGTGAGTCTTTCTGTAGAGAAATAACATGTGGAATGCTGGAGCCAAGCATGAATTGCTGAAAGAGCTCAGGGTCTTAATTAATTCCATCTTTGTTTTTCATTGACTTTACAGCAGGTGAAGTTTCTCAGAGGTTTATGGACAGTATAATCAAATACCAGGAAGAACATGAATTCTTGAATATTTTTATAGTGAGGCCATGTCTTAATAAGGAGATAAATCCCAATCTGGAGCAGACATCTAAATAGACACAGAGCACTCCTAACTTATATGTTTATTTACTGTGTTCCAACGAAGTATTACTACTGTTAGCATTATGGCCAGAAATCATTATCCCCTGTGGATGTATCACCTCTCATATTCAAGTTTAGTCACCTTTTTGATCGTATAGGACACCTACAGAAAGCATATCAATAGCTAACCAAAAAAGTAGTACCACAAAAGCATGCTGTGATTTGTTCTCTCATGTGACTTAGTATCTGGAAAAGAGCAGAAGAAACAGCAGGAGCAAGCTGTCCACATACAAGCAAATGTTCCTAGAGTCACCAAAACCAATGAAGAAGAAGAATTTTTGCTAAAGTAACTAACACCTGTGAGTAAATACAATATGCTTTGACAAAAATAAAGAGATAAAAGCAAAATACAGTTCTGCGTTCACTAACACAGGTCTAAACTCATGGACTCTCATGACATAGCACGGGTATAAGAAAGGAAAAAAATTTCACCCACTAAAGGCATCTTTTCAATCCAGCCAACAGTTCTAACCAGTCTGAATAAAGGTTAGAGGATAAGAGATCCTCCAGTAATGTAAACAGTGCCACACAAACATTTGAGAAACAGCTTTCATCAGAGCTGTCTAGCCCTAGATGTTTAAAATCATCTGTATGAAAGGATAGAGGAGAAAGAAGAAAATCACCTCCTTGTACCAAAGGAAATGTTATATTTTTGTACAATTATTTTAGTTTGAGCGGGTTGTGGAGATCATTAAAGGAGACGAACAGAAAAAGTGTTTTCATCAGTTGTTAGCTCATGCTTGAAAAACTCAAACGCTGTTTCATTTTAATAGTTCAATCTGGCATCTATGCACTCCTCAGTGCAGAATACAGGCAGTGACGAAGCAGGGGACAGAACAGGACATGTGAGGTTACAGGTGAAGGAAAGGAGCGTGACAGGTGCTACCAGAAGGTGTTTTCCCTCCTGCTGCAGGGGCACAGCAAGTTCTGATGCAGCGCCTGCAGTGGAGCATTGTTCACGAAGGGCAGTGTGCTCTGGAGGACCTGCAGCATGCCCAGGCCGGGCTCCCAGCTCTGCAGCGATGGCCGAGTGACTTACCCAGCATTGCTCAATACAGTTAAGTACCACATTCATCAGCTATAGTAATTAAAAACAAACAAACAAAACACAAAACACCACAAACAAAGCAAAGGCCACAATATATATTTTGTCTTTTTACTTTGAAAAGTGCGTATTTTGTTTAGGTTACAACTTCCGTTGTTGCTTCGCAGTGTGTTTTGTAAAATTCTTAGGACCTGCTCCTAGCTCGGGATGCACATCCTCTGAAAAACATTGCCTGCCCTCACTGGCACGAAGGGTAAATCATAGGAGGTACTGAGCAAATCACAGAAGCAGGCCCTTATTCACTATGTCATCCTGCTGTTAAATCTTCGCTAAAATGTGAGGGGAGACCTCGAGGCTTTGCCTTCCGCTGTTTGATCTTTTCATAAAGATTATCAAGTGTGTGGATGGCAAAATGCAAATCCATGAGGGCTTGTGTTTTCTGATCCAAACATGAATTTATTTAAACAGGGAACCCCATAAGTATGTTAGAATACTAAAATACAAGAGGTCGTGGAACTACAGAGGATGTTCATTTTTCAGCAATAATGATAAGAATATTAATACTTAGCTGGGAAATGGTAGAGAAGCAAGTTAGCTGCAGAAACTATTCCAATCTCGCACCTGCTTACAGAAAATACTATACATATACATGACGCTAATTTGCAGCTGCAATAGAAAATATAATCTAAATTTTATTACTTGATTTTATCTATCTGAATTAAAATACAACATTGCACTAGTGGATATTCTATGACTTAAAGAATAACAAACAATACTGTATAAATTATGAAAGATTCATGGCACACTCAGCTACCTTTAAAATAGAAAACATTGGAGATCTAATAAAATGTATTTCTTGACTCTTTGGATGGGACTACATTTACAGCCAAAAGACCCCCCAATGTTCCACAGAGCCTTAAACCAGACACCAGAATCTGGCTGGATTAACTTTTCCCAACCAAGCTCCTTACACCATAATGCCCATGTTATTCATACAAAAACCCTATGGAGTTCTAGAGTGACCTCTGTGTATCAGGAAGCTGCTTCCCACGCATAGTCAGGATCTTCCTTTCCTGAAGTTAATCTAAAAATATAAACTTGAGATTTAAGGGTGCAGATTTCAAGACAATTCATTACTTGAAATCTAAGCACAACTTTAAAATGCCTTAGGAATACACATATATTTAAGGCAAGGTGTATGCTTAACCTTTGAGAAATGAAGTTATTGTCTTTCTGACAAGCACTTGCCAACAGGACTCGTATACCTGTCAGAGGAACACACTCAGACAGGTCTGCAATTGCAAAAAGAGGACCTGAGCCTCACTACCTTAGAAGCCACATAAAAATGAGGACCGCACACTCAAAACTACCAGAGACTATTCCAAAAGGCTAGAGTTTCCTAAACTGATTGAAACATAATATATAATAAACCAAATATCTTGTTCCATTATGCTTCCTAAGAATAACCTTGCCTTTAAAAGAATTTCAGTACTTGAACTGAGTAAAAATAACGTATCATGCATGTACTGTTTGTGTTAGACTTTTCTTGTCTTTAGGAGAATACAGTCACCCAGTCTCAAACTGTTGTAGTTTTGCCGTAAAAGGCTTTTAAAGTTTCTAAAGGTATTTCTTAGTTTGGTTGGTTGGTTGTTTTTTGGTGGTGGTGGTGGTGATTTGGTTTGGTTTGCTTGTTATTGGTGGTTGGTTGTTGGTTTTTTTTTTTTTTTAATTTAGACAATATTACCTACTGGTACTTCTCGGCTGATCACTGAACACAGCTGAAACTAACAGGGTCCCTTTTGGTTTACTTCTGCTTTCATAGGCTGGCACTGAAGACACTGCTAAAGGCTGGGAGCGTTAGAGGTTAGCTTACTGCCAGAGCTTGGATCAATAAAGGAGACATTTTGCTCTGTGTCCTACCAAACCATAGTCTACTTAATCCATGAAAAAAATCCCACCAGCACCCATAAAAGAGGGAATTGAGGTCCAGGCACCTAATACTTTTTTTTTTTCAACAGAGATATTGTCTCACACTGTTAATCTTCATTCTGAAAGTGAGGTCAAGAGGAAAAGGCAGCATTTGGCACAGTCTATCACAGCACTAACCAGGGGAAAGTCAGCCTTGGGGCTGGCACACTCTGGAGCAGATTTTCCTCCCTCTTGCCTGCTTGTGCCCTTTGCAGCAAAAAGCTACTTCTTTCATTGTTTACCTGCTTCCAAAGAATGAGCATTTGTCTGTATTCTTGGGCCTAACAATTATAATTATAAATCAATGTGTATTAATAAAATAAGTTTATAAGATCTTGGTTGGTTTATTATTTACAGCATTACAGAATACTCACAAGTTGTATAAACAACCCCAAGAGGCTTCTATTATCATTTTATGATTATCATTTTATGATTATGGTCTTGTAGCTGTTTCAGAAAGAAACAGGCAAAGTACTTCTGTAAACATCTACTTAATTTCTCAATATAGTAATTTGGAATTTTCTCTCCACTGTCCCACAATGGATATTTAAAAATTCTTTTAAAAGTAATAAATCATCTACCCAGGCTACAAAGCAGAGGGAGAGACATTTTGGCTTAAACATCCATGATAAGCTAATATTATGGACAGTAGCAAGCTTTGCATGACCTCAAGTATAAGGGCAGCTCTTACTGAACAAGAAGCATGCCTTTAGGTGTCCCCCGAATGTCTCGATGGTTGATGCTTCAACATAAGGATGATTAAGAAACCACACATCCTACCAAAATGCTGCACTCTAAAACTTCGAATAAATTCCCCTTTCACTAGCTGCAACATTTCTGAGCAGGGCTTTAGCACTCCATTATTGTGAATGTTTTTTGGCCCAAGGCAAAAAATATTGACAAAGTTCCACCTCCAAGACAGTTATTGTCTCTGTATACTTGATAGCAGCCTTCAAAAGTTCACCTGCCAGTATTAAATCCTTGGTTTGGGTGAGAGAAGTAAAAATTTGCTAGCATTCCAAGCTATTTTACTGTAGCAGCAGCTACAGCAGCAAATCAAATTGTTCTTTCAATTAAACCAGTTCAGTGCCTTAGAGAAGAAAGATCTAGCCTTACCCTTCTCAAAAAAAACTGCAGTTTATGCCAAGTCTGAAGTTTTTACTACAGCTGAGAGGTAAAGGCTCAGATGTTCTTATTCTGGTGGTCAATAACCCACGTCACAAAATAAGAAGCGTTCCGAGCCATCTGCGTATAACTGACAGTCTTTGCCAGAAGCCTCTGACATTCAGGTAAGCTGGATGCCAAGGTCTTCAAGGGAGCCCTCTCCAGGTTTGAACCTTCTTTTTGTCAGCAGTACACACCAGTGGTTTTGCCAGAAACTGGCAACACACTGGAACATATCAGAAAGTAAGATCAAACAATGTGCTGTGATAATGCCCCATATTTAAGCAGGTCAGAAAGAGCACTTGGAGATGTACTAAAGCACCTTGATAGGAAGTACTCAGGCCTTGTAACAGGGAGAAAAGAAAAAGTCACTCACAGAAAGCAAGTATCACCATGTTCTGAAGCAAAACACTTCGACACAAATTGAATTGGTTCTGGCAGAACAGGCAAACAGATGACTTTTTTACATCCCCTGCATAAAAGTATCTATCCAAAGACACAGCAACTGCCCCATATACACAGCTTGTTTGCATGGGGGACATGGAGTGACAGCAATGATTTACCTTGCTCTGTTTTCCTTTTGGTTTGTTTTGGGGCTTTTTAACACAGTTTTCACTCATTGGAAGGATCAGGGAAACAACTAAGATGACATCTGCTAACAGCATATATAACTGTCACCATACCACAGAGGAGACTTATAGAACTATGTGGCAGGGTCCCTTTAAAAGAGATGTCCATGGCTACACAAGGATGGAAACCAAATGACCCCTCATGAGTAATCTATCCAGGTTAGAGAGGAGGTCATTGCAGGGGCACTACAGAAAGGCATGCACTCTGCATGGGAAAGCAAAAGAATGTCAGAAACCAGAATTTCACAGGCTTTAACTTCACAGACAGCAAACTCTTGCCCTAATGCTTTTTAAAAGAAAACTTTAAAATATCATAACACCAAGCCAGCATCTTAGTTTGAAACACACTGTCAAATCCTCTACTCTTCATGTAAACGCTTCATTCTGCAATCACAGCAGGAAAAGGAAGACAGCTCCGAATCAAGTATCTTTTACATTGACTCACCACAAACCACTTTTTCTGCAGATGTGCAAAAATGTGGCTTTGTATTCAAAATGAACAAATACCACCACCCACCCTGGAGTTTATGATGTCCAGGCTCTATAAGAAGCATGCCGACTTCTCAACTCTTACGCAATTTAATAGAACTCTAGGGCACTCAGTACCTAATTAGACCAGGCCTTACACTGGCATAAAAGTTATCCAAAACCAGATCACGAAGTGGAAAACTATTACAACTCTTCCCCTTTTACTGTCCCAGATTCAGTAGGAAAAAATCCATTTCACCTACTTTATCTCTACAAGATTTTCACTGTGCAACTTTAGTATTTTTCTGAATATGTATATTCTCTTTTCTAATTAATATTTCTGCCATCTTCCTATCCTTCACCATTTTCTTCATCCCTTCAGCTGCACACACAAACACACACAGAGTCCCCCATGCCAAAGGCAGAGGAGTAAATCCAGCTTCTCTTCACTGGTTATGGGCCTGGTTTTAATTTGTGCAATAGTCCTTTTGATAACAATGCCTAGTTAAAACATCCATTAGAAGTCTATATCAGTCATTTAATGGAGGAAGAATCTAATAGGGTTCCATTGGAACTCCTCCATTAACTTTTAACAGAATTCTTTCTTATAGTCAGTGTTGTAAAACAGGGTTATTTCACAAATTTAAGACCAGCCTCATTCTCCATGGGGTGATAGTTAGGTCACTGCTTCCCAGTCTGTTTTTGGGTAACTACATCAGTTCACCATTTCAGCTGCAACAATCAGTCTCTTCACAACGTATTAATTGCAGCTTGTACTCACTCGCTCTCACTAAACTTGGAATTACAAAGTGGCCTGAAATTCCCAGTTGCACAGCTGGTCATAATGGATATAATAAAAAGTATAGCCACCAGTTTCTAAAGAGCCATATTACCAGCCATGAACCACACAGGACCAGACCCACCATGCTAATTACTGATCCATCTTACTTTCACTGAGGAACCGAAACTCTCAACCCCGGTGATGAGCTGGTGTCTAAACAGATCTTGGCAGATCTGTCTAAAACTACACGATGTCTGCACTGGTATATATGGCAGCTGACAGAAGAATGAACTGCTGTGTGGTCAATATCTTCTTCCACACAGGCTTACTGGGAAAAAAAAAAAAAAAAAACAAGCAAATGATGAAACCGCAACCACCTTCTTGTATTGAATAGCCACGCTGTGCTGTTTCAAGACTGTCATCCTGGCAATTATATTATGCTCTTTTGTAAGTAAATCTCAAAATCTTTAACATAGAAAGCCACCTACTGCTACCTTCACTTTACAAGTGAAAAGCACAGAAGCAGAGTGTAGGTCTTCTAATTCCCAGCCTTCAAGAGCAATGTTGAAGGCACTGGGAATTGGCAGTGTTCCTTCAGGACTAGCTTAAAACAAGGGAATATTTTGGTTCTTGGTCAGACTTTGCATGGTGGAAGTACAGCTTAACTCTGTAGCATGACAGATCTCCTCCAGCTACAGAAGCATGAGGTACAGGTGCATGTGGGAAATGAGAAGGGATTTATTCGGGAGATTCCAGCCCGAACAAGTGAATCGTCGTCATGGAACAGGTCAGGACCCCCGACTTCCACTGCTGGCTTCAAATCCCTCCACCCACAGAAAGCAGGAGGAAATATCGTCAAGATTATCCTCCTGTCACACTTTCAGAATTAAGAATTTCATTAATCACTGAGGAGTTCAAAGATCCTGTAAATCTGATTCTGTTCGCGGTTCTACCAGTTTGACACTGATGCAGCTGTGAATCCGTTTGCTGCAAATGAGGTACCCCAAATTGCATATGCATAACAAAAAGGAGTAAGTTTGTAAATGTTACCATTTTCTTCGTCTCAGCCAGCACTTCCATGCAAACTTCAGCA